>NW_004955484.1:3693449-3699341 GCF_000276665.1 Chinchilla lanigera
AAAAAGATAAACTCGAGGCTTTCATAGGTAAATGGATGCAACTAGAGACCATACTCAGAAGTGAAATAAATCGGACCCACATGTGTAAACATCATATTGTCTCCTTCGTGTAGGAACCTGAAAGAGTAGGTAAAACTCAAAATGTACAATAGATGATAGGAAAGGGAAAGAAATTGCCCAAAGGAAGGAATGACTGGGAGGAGGGAAAGAAAAAAAAAAAGAAAAAAGGAAGGCAAAATATAAATATATATATGAATAGCTATGATAACTGTATTGCTGATGTCTGATGATGTATTGAAATGAGCAGTTAATGCTTACAATTTTTTATGTTCTGATCGATTTTGCACGCTTGTGTCTGTTGGTCTGAGCAACTGATTTGAAGGTAACAGTATGCACTGGAATTACAATGGTGAACTATCATCTTGTCTATTGATACTCTGTATTATCTCTAATGTTTTATCAAAGAATTATTTTCTTATTCTCTTTAATGGTTTAAGCAATCTTTCATTCTTACATCTGGCAATCTGAGCAATGTAGTTGAGGAAAGTGATATTAATGTAACAACCACTGTTGATTCGTATTATTTTGTCTTGAGACCCTGTATCACTTTGAATGTTCTTGCTCTGATTTGTTTATGTTCGTGATACTGGTATGCTGCTACTGTTCTATTGTTTTTTTGTTTGTTTCTCATTTACTACTCTCTTTAAAATAAAAAAAATGAAATACATGGAGTCTATGTGTGACAGAATAGTTATACTTGTAACTGTGGTGGTGGTTAAATAAATCTACATGAGTGATATAGTTGCTCAGAACTACACACATATGCATATATAACTGGTGAAGTCTAAGTAAGCTTTATATCTTGTCCCAATGTCAATGTCCTGATTTTGATAACATACTAGATGTTACCACTGGGAAAACATTGATTTGCAATTCCCTCTGAATCTATAATTACTTAAAAACAAAAAGTTAAAAAAATTCAAAGTATTGAAAGAGTATTTCATTTTGTATATAATAAAAATATTTCATGGATGACTTTAGGAAAAGATATCTAAAGGTGATTTTAAGGGGTTGGTCAGGTTTAATAGTGAAAAATCTTGAAAAAGCTGAGAAGGAACAAACCTTAATCTGGGGTCCAGTAGAGAAGGTTCACATGTGACGCAATGCACAATGGGAAAGCAGGGAGTGAGGGCTAAAGCTGTGTCACACAGACTGGGACAGTGCTGTCAGCTATTTGGAGTCTAGGACAGCAAAGCTAGCAGTGCCTGGCTCTTGAGCCAGGAGTAGTGGGCCTGAGCCTTCCTCAGGAGGACTGGCTTGGCTCTGCACGTGCCATCAAGTTCACAGAAACCCAAACCCAGATTGGAGACACTGCCAGAGACAACTGTCTTAGGGATGCACTGCGGAGTATCCCGGGGAGGTGGTTAGCTGAGGACACACCAATGGTGCTCCTCAGCAACAGCCAGAATAAACCTCTCCTAAAAATCTCTGGTGTCAGGTATCGTATCTCAGTGATGGGAAAGCTGACTACTATATTCCCCATTTTAGAACCTCCTCTTGACCAGCCTAAGGGCTCTCTAGCTATGTATCTCACTCTTTCATGGATAGTCCCACACATGTTTGCATTTTAAAATCACAGCAGCCTTCTAGGTTAGGAATAGACTCTTGGAAAAGAATTTCAGGGGATGGTGATGTAGAACATGTTGGGACTTTACTTTTCTATGCTGCTTCCTAGCTCAGCCTTTGTTTATAAGCTGGTCCACGTCCTCCCTCCAGTGACCACATTTTGCCCTGGCTCCCACTCTGTGGTGCCATGTGGTTTCAATTCTTCCTGAACCTCTTTGCTGCCCTTCTTCCCCACCTAGGGGTTGGTATACTAGAGGGCTCCATTCTTGATGCAATCTCACTTGTCTATTTTAGGAGAACTCCATTCTAAATCTACCCTCTCCCTTGTTCACTCTCTACACATCCTAGGAAATTTCACCATTTCCTGTAATTACAGTGACCATCAATGATTCTCAAATCACTTTCTTCAATTTATCTCTCTTCCCCAGTCTCCTAGGAGTGTTTCTAACTCTCTACTGGTTGATGCACAAAAATCTCATGTTCAATAGATCATTTGAACTTATTTCTCTTCTTCCCCCTCCCATAAAATCATGCTTCTCCTGAATTTCCTATCTCCTCACTTTGTCATCTGACTGTGAGATCTGGAGGTCACCCCTGCCTTACACCATATCCATTCAATCCCTAATCCATGACCAGTCCACTTGTGGGATAATTCTTGAGCCCATCCAATTGCCCCACCTCCACTGTCATCACCATTATTTTCACCACATCCATCCCTTTCCTAGAGTTATTCCACCAGCTTTCTAAAAAAACTGACTCTCAGTTCCTCAAACCCTGTTTCCTCCATAAATTAGTTAGACGGGTCTTACAACGATGTAAATGTGAGTATACCACCCTTTGGGTTGAAACATTCAATGGCTTCCTGTTGCTCTCAGGAAAAAGTCTAAAATCCTTAATAGGTTCTCCAATGGCTTCCCACCTTTTTAGGCTCATCTGGCTTCCTTTACAACCCTTCCTCCTCGCCTTAGCTATATCTTTCTCTTTTCTTCCTCGCATCCTTCTTGCCCCTGGACCTTGGCATACACCTTCCTTCCCCCCACACATGGTCCATGCAGAGGGAAGCTAGACTTACCTCGGAAGGGTCATCCTCAGGCACTTCCTCAGTTACCATCTCAGAGTGATTGTGAGTTTCATTTTTGTTGTACTCTTTTTCTACATTTTTTCTGGCCTGATTCAAGAAGGTTTTGTATTTTTCATTGCCTGTGGTGGTTGGAAAGTGAAGGGAATCAGGGTGGTCAGAAAACTGTGACTTAGGCCCCAAACACAGACTCTCAGTTCAGGGTAAAGTGAGAAAGGAAGTGAAGTTTTCGATGCTTTACCTGCCATGTTTTCCCCCTCTACTTGCAGAGAGAGACATTTATATCTGAGACCTCTCTGAGTTTCATGCAATTGAACTTGAGTGAAGCAGCTAACTCTCAAAGACTTCAAAGGAGTAACAGGACTGCTTGGGACTGTTCCAGTTCTAGCACTGAAACCTCTATGTCCTGGGATCCCCCCCCCAACCCAATGCTGGTCAAACTGGGGCACCTGCTCACTCTTTAAGTCAGTTTTCATGTTTCTTAAATTTCAGTTAACAGAAGAATATATTTGGGTTGTGTCGCTTTAACTAAATCTAAATAAGCCAGGAAGGGAATTGGTGGAGAGATTTTAGATACTCAAATTCACATGAAGCCAGAGCAAATTCTGATGCTTTGGGGGCAAAATAGGTAAAGTGATTGAACCTACTGTAAAACACAAGGAAAAGCTGAGACGGTGGCAGACTGTAGCAAAATGACAAACTAATGACACAAGTTTAAATTATTTTAAGGCCCTTACTGATTAAACTATATCTACTGCCCTGATCAGACCAGTCGGGCACCTAGTTTTCAAAGTATATGGTAAAAGATTTCCTTCTGAGAATTATAGTTGCTTCTTTGTACCTATAATTTCTGTGTCTGTGGATTTAAACAACCATGGTTCAAAAACTGTGTCTGTAATGAATATGTACAGACTTTTTTCTTGTCATTGTCCCCAACAATATAGTGCCACAAGGTATATTACAGTAGTACCACAACTGCAGTGTTTACAATGTTTTAGGTATTATAAGACATCTAGAGATGATTTAAAGTACGCAAAAAGATGTATACAGGTTATATGCAAATTTTATGTCATTTTATTTAAGGAGCATCCACGGATTTTGGCATCTAAGGAAGGTCCTGGAGCCAATTCCTTTTGGACACTGAGGAATGACTGTTCGTGGAGTGGGAATCCCCTTCCTCTGGCCATAACTCCAGCTACTACAGTGTAAAGTGGTCTTAGCATTAACATTTATATTCATGTCTTCAGGGAGCAAACATGTAGAATTTAACAGACGATCATGAGCAGATAAGTTAGTGACTTGAAGGAGTGGGGCAGAAGGAAGGCTGGGGAATAAGGGCCTAGCCAAAGGTTTGTAGGGAAAACAGATTCTGAAAAGCTCCAAGAGGAGTTCATGGAGATGATGAGAGGTTGTTCTTCACCCTTGGTCCAGTGCTCCCTGTCAGGAAGCAAAAGCCAGAGAGTCTACAGTTGACTTTGGGGATTTATCAAGGCAGAAATGTCAGCTTGGTACAGATGGATGGCTCTGGAAGCCATATATGACTAGAAAAGCCTGCACCAGGCATGTGGCAGGCAGCTAATAACGTCTCATTTGACCTTCAAAGCATGTGATTCCAAAATAAGGGACTTTTCTGTGCAGTTCTGTTTTGAGAATTCTATACCTGGCAGTTTGTCAGCCCTCACCTTCTCAATCAAGGAGACAGCTGTGAGAGTGACATTAGGGAAGGGATTTGGGGAGAACTGAAAGGAACATGCATTGGACTGAAAAGCCTTTAGAGGTGAAATTTTCTGATCCCTCTATATGTAATTCAACGATGGCAAAATTGGCCAGAGATCTTAGTTTGGTACTACCGTAGGTTATTGCTTATCTCATAACACTCAGTCAAATTCAACTTTTGTGCCCCTTTTTTTCTAGCAATTGAGGAATAACACATAAGGGAACCAGAAGGCACTGCTAGGTATATAAATAAATCTTCAAAGAAGTAAAGCCAAAATGTACCATTAGACCCCAGTGGGAAAAGACTAAGGGCAGTGGTACCTTGGAGGTTCCTGGGGAGATCCAGGCAGATCCGGGGAAAGATTCCCTCTCCACTCAGAGTGACTTTTTCTGGGTCCAGGTGGGCGATCTGTATCTGGAAGGTTCTTTGAAAGACCTCAGGTATTCCAGGCAAATAGTAAACCTTCAACACTTGCTCGCTATATGAGCTGATAAAACCCTATGCAGTAGGAAGACCAAGAGAACATGGGATTTATAAATGGACTTATACTTCTGGGAATGTGATGGATTAGATAACCCCCGAGGCTAATTGTCCTGCTTATTCTCTACTTACACACATGCCCCCAGGTCTATTCCTATGACACTATAAGGAACTGACAAGAAAGCAATAGCAAGGTAGGCTACGTATACGAAGAGGCATCTCATAAAAGAGGAAGCATGAAGAACAAATAAAAATAGTGAAATATGCTCATCTTTATCATTCATCAGGAAACTCAAATGAAGATCATAGTAAGAATTTTTAAAACTGCAAGATTGGTAAAATGCATTCAGTTTTGGTGAAAATATGCTTCACAGGAAACTCTTAGAGAGCTCTGGCAGGAATAAGCACCAAGAAGAACACATTAGCATTATTTTATAAAGTTGAACACACATGTAGCCCATGACCCAGCAATTCCATCCCTGGGAGAATTCTTAGGAAAACTTCTATCTGTGGACCAGGAGACACACAGGGGGAAATTCATTGGATTGTTCCTACCAGCAGACTGCTGATGAGGGGGTCGGGGGACCAAATGTGTTTTGGAAGAAGATGGAAATTTGCTTTCAGTATAGTTAGCGAAATGATATTACTCAGTAGTGAAAACAGGTGAATTATAGCTACTGTGGGTGAGTATTAGAAACACATTATTGAGTGAAAAAATCAAATTGTACCAGATTATATTTAATAATGTCTTTTTATAAACCAAAGCTTCACTTGATCTTAGCCAAAAGGCCGAGAAGTGATAAACCAAAGCTTAAGACAGAGAAAAATCTCATAGAATAAGGTCCCTATGAGGACAAATACATTTAAAAAAATTTGTTTACCTATTTCCAGCACTAGAAAAATGCTAGTTAAAAGTACTAGGTGCTTAAAATCTTGGATAATCAATAAAGTCAGGCATTTTAAGGATACACACATAGATAATAAAACTGTT
>NW_004955484.1:3699441-3702612 GCF_000276665.1 Chinchilla lanigera
GCATGCCAGGCAGGCGCTTTTGCCGCTGAGCTAAATCCCCAGCCCCAAAACTGTTTTTAAAAAGGGAACAATGAAAATAAAATTCAGATTAGTGGTTGCTGGTTACAAGAAAGCAAGGGCGTGAGATAGGAAATGAACCCAGGCGGATCTCAATATGTATATTATATGCATACCAACACATAAGTAGATGTAAATACATTACTAATCTTCTAGATTTAAAGATGCTAGCGGGGTCATGATATTATGCTCTATATGTCAAACATGTTACATAGATTTCATTCTGTATACATATATTATATAGTAAAACTTTAAAAAATGATGAATAAGATAAAAATACAGCATCTAGATCTGTTATCAGAAAATAAAAAGGTAGGAGAATTGCATGATTATAAATGACCAAATCCGACTGGAATCTGAAATTGAGACAATAATACTGGTCTACATTGCAGTTGTAAAAGTATTTCAAAAGTCATTTTTGATAGGAATCTTTATAATGTTTCAATATTTTTTTTGATGGCCTTTGTGTTTTCCCAACAAAACCAGTTCTGTTATGGAATTCCAGAAGGGAAATTTTTCTGAATTTTATGCACAAGATTGAAGAAAAATGAGATAATGCAGATAAGAAAATCATTAATGAAGTTCTGGATAAATAATGGTAATGATTTCATGTTGGTATATACCTATATATTTTTCATTTAAAAACACACACACACACACACACAAGCTGGGGTCCAGTAATCCTAGTAGGGTAAGTAGAATTATCTTAACCCTACACCTAGCCACACCAGTTACACGTCATTGCTGTGATTCCTCTGGGAGGCATTGTTTCCCTCTGCCTCTACTCTCTGTTGTGGAGATGTTGTCCAAACACCTTCCTTAATGTTTTCTATTTCACTGCATATAACTGACCCATGTCACCAAATGTCACAAGACAATCACTCCCATGAACCATTTTATGAAATTGTACACGTTATAGAATGTGTGTGTGTGTGCATGTGCATGAGTGTGTGTGTGCACACGTATGTATAAGGGGCTACATTATAGTCAAATTGCAAAATGTGTTCCGTTTTGTGTCTCTGGGATTTGGTCCCACTCATGCATTCTCTCTTTGCACCTCCCCCTTTGGCAATCCGCAGCTCTCAGCAATGTGTTTCCCCAACAAAACCAGTTCTCTTGTGGAATTCTAGAGGGGAAATTTTCTCAGTTTTATTACACATTCAAACGTGTGTATACTGTTGAGTTACGTCAATATTTGTTTTCTTTTATAAGAATTTCGACTTCATAATAGGAAAGTTGGCTTATTAAAAAGGAAAAAAAAAAAACATGCAGAGGAGAAAAATCCCATTTGGACACAGAAAAAGCCCTGGTTCAAAACCAAGGAACTATGTGGATGAAGGCTAGCACAGCGGACTCAGGACCTCCCTTCTGAGAGAGGCCAGCTGCCATCCGGGAACTGAGATGCTGGGGAGTTCTCACCACGCCCCAATAAAATGGCTGCGCCCGAATGTGCAAACGATATGACTTAGGTTGAGCGCTTCTTTCTTTCTGGGTGTCTGGAATTTTGGTATGTGCGAGGCAGAGCGTGCTTATGTAGCAGGCTCTCAGCGAAGCCTGGGCACTAATGAGCTCCCAGCAGGTCTCCCACTATTGTCACAATTCGTTGCTGGGGGACCGAAGGTCCTGTGTTGACTCGACTGAGGGAGGACCCTTGTAAGCTCATCCTGGTTTCTTCTGACTTTGTCTCATCTGACTTTTCCCTTTGTTGATTTTACTTTGCAACTTTTATAATATAATAGGTAATAATATAGTACAATAAATCATAGTTGTAAATACAACTTATTGCCACATTCTATAAGTCTTCCTAGAGAAATTGGAATATATGACATTAGAACAAGTTCTGCCAACCTTTCAAAAAACAAATAACAACTTTAGTTCACAAACCATTCTATGGAATAGACAAGAGGAAAGAACTCGATTTCTTCTTATTACATTCAACTTGGTCAAACACTGCATGAATAAAGAAATTTATGGACCAATGATCATTAATTAACAAAGATGCAAAAATAGTAAACATTAGCTTATGAATCCAGATTATATATATAAATATGTATTTAAAAGTGGAGATGGTAGCAAATAGTATAGTGTTTTCCACACTTTCTTTTTATGTAACAATTTTCCTTTTCATAATTCTAAGATATATAATAACATATTTTAGATATATGACAATATAGCTTAGAATTAACTCAATGTTAGCACATTTAGAGCTGCCCCATCCTTTTTAACTACTGCATATTATTCCATTATATAGTATAAATACATTAAAAAAACTAGATCCTCGATAATGTAGTATTAGTAGATGTGCTGTTTAAGTGAGCACAATGGCACTTGGTGTTGTTTCTGCTTTTTCGTTATTGTCATTAGAAAGTTTGTGGAAAATACTAAATGTGTTTTACAAATGGGGAAAATTCATGTATGATGCTCAGTAATAAGATTTCTGGATGAAAGAGTAATTTTAATAGACATTGCCAAATTGTTCTCTATAGAGTTATATCAATTTATACAGATAGCAGCAAGGTAAATTCCAATGCTTAAAAAGAAAGCTAGAGCAAAAAGGCAATGAAAATGTAGCAACTGTGATAAAAAGATAAAATAGAGAAAACATTAAGAAAATTTTTGTAATATAGGAGATACAATGAAAGAAATAACACCAATCATTTCAATTATAGCAATATAAGAA
This sequence comes from Chinchilla lanigera, assembly GCF_000276665.1. Lineage (NCBI taxonomy): Eukaryota > Metazoa > Chordata > Mammalia > Rodentia > Chinchillidae > Chinchilla > Chinchilla lanigera. The sequence goes on from NW_004955484.1 coordinate 3,702,179, forward strand.
TATGTTAAATCTCTCTGTTGAAACCTAAGACTTTTAGAGAGGTTAAAAAATAAAATTCAATAAATGGTGCTGGAAAAACTGGCTTTCCACATGCTGAAGACTAAAACTAGACCCATGTCTATCACCAGTCACTAAACTAAAGTCAAAATGGATCAAAGATCTAAATATGAAAACAGAAACACTAAATCTACTGGAAGAGAAAGTAGGTAGAAATCCTGAAGACATAGAGGTAGGCAGAGAGTTCATGAACAAAAACCAAACTGCATGGGAAATATTTCAAAGAATCAACAACTGGGATCTCATCTTACTGAAAAGCTTTTGCACATCAAAAGAAATCACCAACAGAGTAACAAGAAAACCCATGAATTAGGAAAAAATTTTAGTCAACTGCCCTTCAGACAAAGGACTTCTATCTACAACATGTAAAGAATTTT
>NW_004955484.1:3702740-3769974 GCF_000276665.1 Chinchilla lanigera
GGTGAAACCACTGTGGAAATCACTTTGGAGATTCTTCACAAAACTAGGATTAGAAGTCCCACTTAACCCAACTATTCACCTTCTGGGTATTTTCCCAGAAGAATTAAAAACATCATACCACAGTGATATAGGTGCACCCACGTTTATAGCAGCACAATTTGTCATAGGTAAATCTTGGAAACAACCCAGATGCCCATCCACTGAGGAATGGATAAAAAAGATGTGATATTTTTATACAATGGAGAATTAGCTATAAAAAAGATAAACTCGAGGCTTTTATAGGTAAATGGTGCAGCTAGAGACAATACTCATAAGTGAAATAAAGGAAGGAACACCAGGGATGAGGAAAAGAAGAAAAAGAAAGAAAGAAGACTATATATATATATATATGTATACACATACATACATACATACATACATATATATACAGACATATGGATAGCTGGGATAATTTTTCTGCTGATGTTTGGTGGTTTATTGAAAGGAACAGTTAATGCTTAAAATTTTTTATATTTTGACCAATTTTTCATGCTTATATCTGGTAATCTAAGCAATTGATTTGAAGACAACAATATGCAATAGAACAACCATTGGTGAATTCATACAACTCTGTATCATCTCAATGTTTTTTTTAATAATTACTTTTTTATTCTTTTCAGTGGTTTGAACAATTTTCCATTCTTACATCTGGTAATCTGAGCAACTTAGTTGAAGATGACAATATGTAATATAACAACCACTGTTAATTCCTATCATTTTGTTTTGAAACCCTGAATCATTTTTAATGTTCTTGCTTTGTTTTGTTTATGTCTCTGATGTTGGCATTTTGCTATTCTTTTTTTTTTTTTTACTACTCTCTTTAAAATAAAAAAATAAAAGAATTCAACTGTGTGTATTTTCTGAATGATGAACTTGAAATAGATGATGAGCAAATGATGTAAGGCAAAAAGAAAGCATGAATAACAATATCAAGACACAGTAGAATTTAATGCAAAAAGCATTAAGAAGGAACACGAAGGCAATTTAAAATAGGTAAAACCTACCTTCTACTTCATTGTTATAAACTGCATCAACATGGAAACAAAAAATGTGTAAAGCAAAAATTTTCACATATTTATAGAAAATAGGTGGAAAATGCACAAAACTTTTTATATACCACACTTAGTGTTAGAAAAGGTAAACAGAAAAAGATACAGAAGATTTAGATGTTACAATTATTCAGTTTTTAAAAAATTTTTTATTTGTTTTGGTTTTTTTCCAGTACCGGGAATCTATCTCATGATCCTGTGCTTGCCAGGCCTGTGCTGCTGAGCTAAATCCCCAGCCCCCAATTATTCAGTTTAATATAATTTTTCATGATAATCTGGATTCTGCAGACTAGGAAATGTTGTTTTTGGGCATTCATGAGCTTAAAAAAATCATTTTAGGCCACTAGTATACACAAACTCACGAAATAGGAATTGAGAGGGCCACATTTTCTGATCATGATGCAAAACCCCCTTAATATTAATATTAATAAAAGCTTAAATAACAAAAACCAAAACCTTAATCATTTAGAAATAATAAAAGTATACTCTATAATTATACTTTGAAAATAAAACTAACTCTAGACAATTTAGGAAATAGTGAAACTTATGATAGATATTCACACATATTTAAAACTAATGTCTACTTTTATCCATCATTTTCCTAACATTTAGGGGGTGAGGTATAATCAAGCAAATAGTCTTACATCTTTCAATATTAATTAAGAAAAAGTAAAAGTAGGCATTCATCTTAGGAAGGTAGAGAAACAGAATATAAGAGTAAATTCAAAAGAATAACTGAGACAAATTGGAAAGAGAAGAAGAAAAAGAGGCAGACCTAACAGATATTAAGATGTATTTTAAAGCCACAGCAGTTAAAATAGTACAGGGTTAATGTAGGGACAGGCAGATCAAAGAGTACTAGAGAGACTAGCAATAACCTAAATATATGTGATAATTTAAGGGAAGAACAGATTTTATCATCAAAGATGATAGCATTCATTATCTTTGGATTATGATATTATGAACAATATCTACTTATTCTTCATTTGTTTTAATGTTTTCCAGTTTCCCTATAACAATTATGTACTATTTTCATGATGAGAAAATTTCATCAAAAGTTCCTTAACACTGGTACATCAACATAATAAAAACAAGGAACCAGGTGTACATTTGCTTTTAAAACACACTGTAGTCTACTGGGGTTTTCACATCTGCTAGTAAAAAATGCTCTTATTTGGTGTAGTTAGTGGAGAGGAAGCCTTGGGGAATTACAAGGGAAGTGTGAGGATATCAGTGGAAATAAATGCAATTTTTTATTATCATGCAAAAAAAATCCATAGGTTGCATCTCCCTGATTTACTGATGTCTCCCCAGTGCCTAGGAACTGGCTAATGTAGGACTTAATTAATCCTTGTTTAATAAATAAGTAGTCTAAATTTATTTAATTTTCTTACTTCTGGGGTCTTTAGTTTTAATAATAATTTAAAAAAAGTTACCCCATAGTTCTGCCAGTGAATAGTACTCACCTACCTCTGGGGCGTGGCCTACCCTTTTGAATCGGCCTCTCCCACTGTCCACTCACCGACAGAGGCACAATCCGTGGCACCCCAGGGAGAAGGCTGTCTGGGGAAGACTGGTGGCCAGTCAGAACCTTGAACTCGAAGCCAACTTTTCCAGTGTTCTTCAGTGTGATCTCACGCTCTGTGACATGGTCAAACAGCTTAAGGAGAGAAGAAGGACGGGTGACCCTTCTGCCATCCACTGTCACCCTGATGAGGAGAGATCAACACACATGCCTCACAGACATAGCCTCTGCTCTTTGTGAGACACGCACGGGTCAATCCATATTTTAGCATCACAAAAAGGCACCTCCTGGGTCAAAAGAACCACTGACCTCTGGACACATTGCTCTTGCCTTGGTGCTTGTAATCACTGGTTTACTTACAAATGGCCTTGGGGGTGAATCCCTAACTCTCCTACCTCGTATTCTTCACCACAGGAACCTGTATTAGAGAATCCTAAGGTAAGCTTTCAATGCTGCGAAGATTTGCCTTCTGGATTCTATTCTATAAGAAAAACATAAGATCTGAGTTCAGAATGCTCTGGAATGAATTTTTCCATTTATGTGGAGACCATGGGTGAGATAGGCTAGTTATGTCCTTTTGTTGAGCTTTTGCTAACATAATTCAGCAGCTAATACACTAGGCCTAGTAACAGTAACTGAGACCACTTTAGAAGTCCTTAGGACAAGCTAGGGCAAGGACTAGCTGCTTCAAAGAATATACTCAAAGATGAACCTAACCCATTTAGCCTGAGAACCCCATAAAGAAGAAAAGAGAATCTACGTGATTAGCACAGTGGAGATAGTTTCAATTGGCATTAGGTGAATCAGACTTTAGGCACAATGTTTAACCTAAAAACACATAATTCAATAATTATACAGGTACTAACTATTAATGGAGGTTGAATCCTCATTAAATTTGGTAGGACATGTGGTCTCTGAGTATGTAACACAAACTCTAATTGGAGAGAGAAGTTATGCAGACAGAACTATCTAAAATTCTCCCAAGACAAAAATTAGAAAACACATTCTGTTATTTCTCATTGCCAGGGAGATAGAAAATAAGACAAGGTAACTGTGGCAAGGAGCTGAGCTGGGTCTCATAGAATGTAGAGCTTTGGGTTCAGCAGAGGAGAGGATGGCAGGGATAACATAAGAGCAAGTATGAGGTAGGAAGGACAAGGGTGAATTAAAGTCAGTAGGTCAACTGGCTTGGCCACGATCAAATGAATGGGCCATAATGGGGAATTATTGGTAATTAAGTTTCATGTAAGAGGCACCAGTTAATAGAGGGGCTCAGGATATCCTCATCCAGGTGGAAGAATCTGGCCCTGAGCTACTGTGTGACAAAGAAAGGAACTCATGGTGATTGAAGGCTTACACGGCACAGCATTGAGCAGACATTTATGTAGCCACAACCTCCTGGTGGAGGAACAAGTATTCTACTTATTCCCATCTTCTAGACGAAGGATACCCAGGCTTGGAGAGGTTATGTGGTAACACAGTCAGGGTAATGCAGTAGGGAGTGAAACAGGATGTAAAATCATGCTCTTTTCTCAGTACTACAGTGCTTTCCCAAATACTTCTGGGATTAATTGGTCATGGACTCATGGGATGAAAGATGCAAGGCAGCACTGGGACAACTGATCTGGCACGATGTTTGGTGGGTTAGAGGAAGAAGCTGTGAATGGGTTGCGACCCTTGCTTGCAGGGGGTCTGAAGGAGCTTGTTAGAAATTCAGATTCTCAGGCTACCCAGACCAATAGAGTCAGAATCTGCATGTGAACAGATGGATTCCTACACAAACAGCATGGGAGGAACTGCCGCAGTGAATCAGGCATGGCTTGATGAGGCCCTGCAGTGTGGACATAGTGGCCAGATAACACTGACTCAGAGCAGGACCTGGTAGATGAAGTAGCAAGCACTGGACGTTAAAAGGATGTGGGGTATGGGGCACAGTGCAGGGCAAAAGGCTGGTAGACTCTGCACTGAAGGCATGAGGAAATGGCTGTGTTAATAAGAACCAGGGAGGCTGGAGCAGGCTTCTGGACGGGCACCTGAGCATCCAGCATGTTGAGTTCTCAGAGCTGGTGAGGAGGATCATCAGGGTCAGGAACACAGATTAGGGATCCAGGGTAAGGATGAGGGTGAGACTGAGCTGATCAGGGTTCAGGAGAGATTTAGGGACAAGGTTTATCATTCATTTCATGTTTAAAGCAAAACCAGAAAATGTCCTCCCATTGGTTTGCAGCAGTACCTGTAGCCCATAGTTAATATCCTTGGTGTCAAAGGAATAGCTGACCATGGAAGCCTGTCCCTTCAGTGTAATTTCATAGGTGGGCCCGCCTTCCACTTCGCACAAAGCTTTGGCCTGTGCAGAGATGTCACAGTGTCCATAGAAGGTGAAGGATATTTGATGGCTGCTATGTGGCCGCAGGGTTCCATAGAGGGGCAAAATGTCAAACACCTGCAGAGAGAGTTATCCTACATGAGAACAGCTGCCAGTATGATGCGGCTGCAAAGGGTAAGTTAAAGTCCTGTTGATTGACAGGCGTATTCCTAGCTCAGCACCCTGGCATCCTGAACACATATGGTGAGAATGGTGCTAACAGCGCTCTGAAGTTTCTATGTGGGGCAGATGCTCAGTTAGAAAAGTCACACAAGAAGATCTCAGGACTCAGGGAGTATTACTTACTTCTTCAATCCCCATGGAAACCAACTCCTCTTGAAAGATCCATAGGGGTTCCTCATACTCCAGCTGGCTCTGGCTGCTTTCTGTTCGAGAGGGACTAGTTTTTCTATCCTAGAAGTTAAAGATACAAGGAAAAGCTAGCAAGCATTTAAAATGGATCATTGAGATGCACCTTCCCCATACAAAAAGGAGGTATGTTGCCTGTGATCATGAAATTGTACATGTTTTCCTAGTGAGATAATAGGACAATGCCCCAAATGTACCTACTATAAGGATGTTTATAATAGCAGTGTTATTTATGATAGTGTTGATAGCTGTGTTATTTATAATAGCAAAGTCCTGGAAGCAAACTAACTGCCCCAGCAATAGGTGTTCACTTTAAATAAAGTGGTAGGTGCACCCATAGAAGATCACACAGTGTGTACTTATGGGCAGTGACTAATGCACAGTCACACAATTGAGTAAGAAAGCAATTCCATTCATATGAAGTTACACGGGCCTCCTGGGTCTGAAGGTGTGAGTGGGCATAAATTCATTCTGAGATTTGCATACACAAACAGATATCTGGGAAGTTATTGTTTCAATAGTACTTTTCTGTAAATGATGGATTTTGAGGATTTTTGTTTTACATTTTCTGTATTATTGAATTTTCTATGGCAAGCATCTTTGAAAACAGAAACAAAGGAACACTAAAAAACCAAGAATTTTATATACTTATATGCTTATTCTAAAAAGTATTCTAAAAGGATTCTAAAACATTGAAAAATATTTGAAAATTGAAAAAAAGCTCCAAAGAAACAAAAATCAATCAACAGGTTGTACTATAAATATGTGTGTGTATCTATACTGTGCATATATGCATCTACATCTTGTATTCTGATTTTTCAGTTGACATTATGAGTGTCACCCTCTCATGTGACTGAATATTCTGCACAAGTGTCACTTAAAATATTAAAAAATAGTTGATACATATACATGTTATAAATTTAAAATATTCAAAAAAGACTCTCAGCCCTCCTCCCCAATTCTTCAGCCCCTGCCTCCCAGATAACCACCATGCCCCTATGTACCACCTGATATGTTCTATTTAGTTATTTTCTTTGTTTGACCAGTACTTTTGGAGGGCTAGCTGTGGACCACTATTTAGTTATTTTCTTTGTTTGACCAGTACTTTTGGAGGGCTAGCTGTGGACCAGTTCTAGGTACTAGGGATATAATAGTGAACAAAACAGAATAAAATTCTTGCTCTCATGAAGCTTGCATTCTAGAGACATTGTATGCATAAGCAAATACATCTATGTACTTATTTGAGACATAAAATACATATACTTGGCCTGACTGCCAAGTATCCCAGTTCCACAGCTTGATGGATATATCTCCTCATCGATAAAATGGGAAAAGATAATAGTACCCACTTCATAAAGTTGTGGGAGAAATGAAAGAGTTAATGTACAAAATGCTTAGCATAGGGCAAAGCATATACGTGCTCAGCAAGTGTTAGCTGTTTTTATATACTTGGTAGTACATTATGCATCCAGTTTTGCACCTAGCATTTTAACTAAATATATCACAGATTGCCCAAATCAGTATATAGAAAACTTTCTCATTTTTTAAAAAGGATTTCATTGTATTGCAGTATTACAATATGCAGTTTATTCAATTAGCCTCCTATTAAGAGTTTTTTCTACCTTTTTGTCTTTCATAAATAAAGCTATAGTGCACAAGGATAGTCACATGTCTTTATGCAAAGATAAAAGCCTATCTGGAAAATACTTTTCTAGAAGAGGAAGTATGCGTTTTAGATTTTGATATGCTCGCCAAGCTGTATGTCATAGAGGTTATGCCAATTCACCTTCTTCCTTACAGAATGTGAAAATGCCTGCTCATGCCTGTGCATTGCCACAGTTGATATGAACACTACTTAAAAATATTGTATGTCATCATGGACACACAGTCATTTATTTTTCATTATTTTTCAATATTTTGCTAGTGCTAATGTGTAACAAACATCTTTGTAAATCTTTGTGTGATGCCGTTCTTAGAGCATCATTCTAGAAGGAAGATTTAAGGCTATGCATTGTAAAATTCTCTTGATCATCTCATTTTTATCAGGGAAGTACTAAGAAAACTATCTCTCTCTTAGTAGCCTCTATCTAGGGGGTGGGAAGCAGACAAGGTGGTCCAGGTTGGGAGATCAGTAACTGGCTTTTCTATTAAGGAGAAGATCTGGGTCCTGGGCTCATATTAGGCATCAACTCTGGGAAGGTTTAGTTGGGATATGATCTGAATAAAGCTATGCAGCCTCTTTTCCAGCTCAACCTCAGCCCTGCGCTTGCCTCTCCACTCCTGAATCTGCTCTTGTTTTGGGAGAGATCCTGTCCTTGTCAACCCTCCCCCAGGGCAAAGAACCGTACATCTGAGATCAAGGTGGATGCTCTGATTTTTTTCAGTTCTTTTTCTTCAGGCCAACCATCTTCACCCATCAGGGAAATCCTGAGGAATTTAATGAAACAGAGAGTCACTCAAGTGGCAGCCATGGCTGCACAGGCTCAGTTACACCTCCCACACCCCGAGAGGAAGGGAAGGTCTCATTCAAGGAACATCTTTCTGAAGGGGTCAGCTGGCAGTGCTAGGTTGCCCTCTGCCCCAAATGTGAAGTTGAAGCCATTAAAGAGGCCAATTTTCTGTAGAGTCCACCCGTTCTTTGCTGGAGGATCAAGGCTATGTCCAATTTATAAAAAAGTCTTAGGAAGCTCCACCAGTTCTTCAGATGACTTGGATGAGTCCTCAGTGCTCCATGTTAAATTTCATAATTTACTGGAGCATTTTATTATGAGAATTTAATGTTTGGTGGATTATCATACCCAGTCCTGCTTGTTCCTATGGGCTTGATCCCAGCTGTAGACTTTGACCCCATGCAAAGGACTGTGTGAAGGGCTCCATCCCCCAGGATTCAGAATTCTATATTCTCCTGAAGACACAGAGGGGATAATCCAGGGCCTACATGTATAACACACTCACAAACTGTTAACCATTCACTGGTTGAATGAATACATGAGGATAGGCATTGAGGATGTAAATCAGATTAGAGAAAAAAGTGCTATTAAAGAAAAATCCATGCTGCTTTCTCATTTTCACTTACTTAATGGAATTACTTAAATATGTATCAGCAGACTTGAATGTAGCTGGGACTGATGGCAAGCTGGTAGGCGGTGAGGTTGCTGGGAGAGACTCTGTCTGGGATGCGGGGGGAGTGGAGAGCTTCTTTGGCCATGTCACAAACCTACAAAGCCTTGAGGGGCGAAAGGGAGACATGAGTGCACATTAGCTTTTGTAAATTGGTGCCCAGTGGCATAGAAAGTCAAATTCTAAATCTTAGACCAGGCAGAATTAGAAGACCACCCTGTAACCTCCCTTGGACTCGTTTTCCTCATGTCTTTGCTAAGGTTTTGTTTGTTCCTGAAGTTTTCTGACCATCTGCTCCTTCTGGGTCTGATATCTCTCCTCTGAGCAGCTACAGGTTTCTGGGCTCCTCTGCTTATACTCATCTTTCCCATGCCTGCTAGACTGTGAGAGCAAAGAGGAACTCAATCAAATAGGGCATCTGAAACAGATAACTAGAAAGCAGGGCCACGACTAGGGTGAAGCATGTAAGGGACACCTTGCCAGGGTCCTGGAAGTGAGGGCTCAGGCTTTTTGCATGATGCTGCCTCCCATAATGTGTCATCGGTGCCTCGCTTGCCTCACCCTAGTCCTGGTCCCACTGCCAAGCTTTGCTGCCACTCACGTTCTCTGAGTAGGGGACCCCTGTGGCTGCACCAGCTGGTGCTGAAGTCTATCTGTCCAGGTTTCACTGACTACAACAGCCTTTAGATATCACAAAGGCCAAGGTGGTTGTGTTGCCCCTATCCTGCATGTCACCCTCATTTTTTTTTTTTTTTTTTTTTTTTTTTGGTTTTTCTCTGGTACCGGGAACCGAACTCACAACCTTGCGCATGCCAGGCAGGCGCTTTTTGCCACTGAGCTAAATTCCCAGCCCCCACCCTCATTTTTTTGACTCTTCTCTTCCTCGTCCCTCTTCATCTCAAACCTCTGATATCAGTTTCAACCCAACTTCACTTGTGTATTCATTCTGGCCTCATATACATATTTAACTCTGGCTCAGCACAAATATCATGTACTATATGAAGCTCCCACCACTATCCAGCTTCCCTTTGCAGGAAATTCTTTCTCCCTCTGAAGAGTCACAGAATTTCATCTGGACTTCTTTTAAGATACTGTCAATCTTCCACAACATCCTGGAATTTCATTTCCTAAACTTCAGGTGTTCTACTACCACCTCCATGATTTTTGCCATGTTAAATACTACCTAATAAAGCAGTTTTATTGAGGAATAATTTTCATACAAAATGCACTCATAACCATACAGTATGAGGACGTTTTAAACACACATGTGTACCACTATATTAATAGACAGAATGTTTACATCATCCTAAAAAGTGTCATGTGCTTTACGTTGTCATAGATTTGCTACAGTTTCATAAAATGGGATATGCTCATACGTGTCTGACTTCCTTTGTTCAGCATAATGTTTTTGAGATTTATAACGCATGGAGAAGCAGTCTAGTCCTTTTTCTTAACTGACTAGCATTTTATAGCATGGATACTTATCCATCTGGTTGATAGACACCTAGACCATTTCCAACTTTTGGATACTATTGATAAAGTTGCTATGAGTATTTGTGTGCAAGTCTTTGTGTGTTCATCTGTTTTCATTCTTTGCTATAGTTTGGATCTGGAATGTCCCTTGAAGGGCCCTGTGTTAAATATTTGGGCTCCGGGTTGGTACCACGGGGAGGTGGGTGGTAGAACTCGGGAGGCGGGGCCCACTGGGAGGTCTTTAGATTATTGAGGAATGCTCTCAAAGGGGATAGAGAGTGGAACTCTCTGGCCCCATCCTTTTCCTCTCTTTGCCGTCTGAGATGGGATTGTGGTGCAGAATAGCCATATTACCCTGCATGCTGTTCAATTGTTCTCATTTCCAAACAGGATTAGATTCACTTATCTTCAGAAAAGACTGCATAACAAACAAGGAAGATCAATACTGTTCCAGTTCCAGAGCTGCCCATATTAGAATTGCTGGAGAAGCCAGGAAAGGGACAACCTCTCTGGCTAGGACAGAATCTTGTGAATGTCAAACACTTGCTGATCAGCAGCACTGGCTTGGGATCAGCAGTTTTCCTCTTCATGTTTTATTTTGAACTTTTGGGTAAGGATCAATACATTCTTTTGGCTGCAAATTATGTAAAAAAATCCACCATGCTTATTTCCTGTTCTCCCTTCACTAGAAGCAGGATTGTGCCAAAATAAAGCCCCAAAGAACAAGCGTGTGTTTCAGTTAATATTCTGTAGTGGAGTTTACATGTTTGCAGATGGAAAAGTGTATGTGAGACAACCACTGAAGCCTACCACTCAGCCTGGGTCTTGGGGGACAAAAGGTGGCTGGGTGGGCAGCCTTGCAGTAGACATAATGATTTCTAGTTCACTGATTCATTAGACTTGCTTTCTTGGAGTGCCCACTGCAGAAGGTGAATAGAGCCCTTGACTGTATAAAAAGGGCTGAGATGTGCTTTGTTTACCTGGATAAAGAGGGCCTGCATATGCTATTTTTCAAATTAATGACTGCAACAGAAATGTTGGCGCACTGTCTAGGAGTGCACTTGTTACCTGGGTACTGTGGATGTTGGCCACACTCTTCTTTAGACCACTGCCTTCCTGATGGGAGCTGCCTTACCAGCCCTCAACTGCCCAGGAGATCAAATCTTCCCTCCCATGGGCTCAGCTTATAGGGAAAGGCCCGATTGACTGATGGCAGTGCTGCTGGAAGGGTCCAGCCTCCTTTGCTCCAGATGGAACAAACTGTGATGCACTCCACTGTCCAGATCCCTTGGAATCAGGCAGAGGTTAGACTTCATCTGAAATCACATCTCCCCCTGTTTCCCCCTGCCCTCTGTAGCTTCTCTTGGCTTTCATAATTTCTCCTGAAAGCCCTCCCTCAAAAAATGAGCCTAAGAGCTCTATCTCAGGCTCTGAATTGTATGGTTCCAAAGATGAGAGACCGTTGCCTGAAGGAACTCAGAGGCCAGTGGTCAGGTCAGTCAGACACAAGGAGTGCATATGATTGAGGGGACAGCTGCTCTGACAGAGATGTACAAAGTAGGTTGAAGCAAGGTGGTTGGCTGGTGGGGCCTGAGTTTGAGCTTCGACTTCCCCACTTACACCACTATATGACCTGGGTACTCTGTCAGTGATAGATCCTCCTCATCTGCTTGTTGTGACACTTAGTTCATGTAAAAAACTTGGTTCAGTGTCTGGATCATGTCCAGTGTCCAGTACGTTGGAACTGTTCTGGTGCTGGGCTTGGTGGGCATTGGAGTCAGGTCTGGAACTGAAACAAGGCCCAGAATAACTCTTCCTGGATGCACGAGGAAGTTCAGGAAGGAGGATAGAGTCTAACTGTATTTAAAATGAAGAACAGCGCTTTCAGGGGAAGAGTGGAAAAGACATACAAACTCAGGGAAATGTACCTGTAAAGGAAAAAGGACAGAGAGCTTGGTCTCCCTAGGGACGGCTGAGAAGCTTGTTGAAGGAACACAGGGCATGTGGGTGCTAAATGGGAGGAGATGATGATGCTGGCGATGGTGAAGAACCTAAAAGCTGTGAGTTGGGGCCCGTGGAGGCGGGTGAGTCAGGAAGGGGAATTGCAGTGTCGAGGACAGAGGAGGTGCTGTTTCTCCTGCTGCCACTTCAGCTTCACTGCTCTTGCAGCCTCCCTCCTGGGCGATGGACAGAGGTGGCTGTCAAGCACAAAGAGCAAATATAGGGGAGCACAAGTGGTGAAGGGGTTCTGACTGTGGTGCCCCCCCTGTTACCGCCTTTTTATTTCTGTCTTTTCTTTCTAGCAAACCACTCAGCCCTGCTCATGGACAAGATGTGGGGATAGTGGCAGGAGAAGCATCCTGGGATGTGCCGTGTCAGGTAGGATCCTTGGCCCAGAGCCTCATCCTGCCATCCCACTGTCTCAGGTCCCACCATCTCTAGAACTTGCCATTTTTCTCCACATTTTCCTTCACCTCTTTGACCAAGGAGCTCCTGTCTTTGTTTGGATTTCTAACAGTCTTCTATGTGGTTTTCCTGATTTGTACTTTTATAGAAATGATACAGAAATAGAAAACACCCTACTGGGGCTTGTTTTCCACTGTTTATAGCACACTTTGAGTTTCGGTTTGTTCTAGGGTTATCTCGTAATCCAGGCTCCGTTCTGCAGCTCAAGTGAAATTTCTGATTATTTCACTCCTCCATTTAAAACTTTTCAGTGTCCCTCATTTTCCTGAGAACAGAATCCAACCTGCTTGGTGAAGTTTACAAGGTCTGTTATAGTCAGGCCTTCCACTCTTTCCCCACTGTCCCTGAGCCTTTCTTTTCTCAGTTCTTGCTTCTTGTCAGCTTGGATCTAGACGAAACTTCTTGAAACCACAAGAACTTTGTTTCTCATCTACAGTCCTTGGAATACACCTTCCCTCTGTCTAAAATACTCTCTCCATCTTTTTTGTCCAGTTACCATCTACTTGAACTTTAAGCCTTAGCTTTAGCTGTTACTTTCAATGAGACATTTTTCCCTGACCCCATGACCAATGTTAGGGCCATCTCCATACTTCCATAGATCTCATGTTGTGATTCACTCATCAGGGGGCAGGAGCTATGCATGTCCCCCTCACTACTGTCCCCAGTACTTCTTATGGTACCAGGCTTCAAAGCCATGCTCAATGTTTGTCAAATGAATAATTCTAGTCAAAACTCCTGTAGTTAACATCCCATATTAAAAATGTTATAAAGATCTTATTTTGTCCACATGTTATACCACATAATATAAAGATGGCTCCAGTAACCCCTCAATTCCTGTAACCATGACCCTTTGCACTGCAACTTTGCCTTTTCTCCCATCAACAGGTAGAGTCTATTTTCTTCAGACTGTCACTCTGGGCTTGGCTTGACTTCTTTGGCCAATGAAGCATCAGAAAATGTGATGCAAGCATCAACTTTTTAATCTGGTGCCAGTAGGTGGTTTTGTACTTTCTTCTTCTTCCTCTCTGCTCCTCTCATTTTGTAAACCAACCCTCCATTCCTTCCTTCTGCGTCCACAGATTACAACAAACCTGCTCCAGTTAGGCAGGCCCTGATTCCTGTTTATAAATGGAGCAGATTATAAGCACTGCTTTAAGTTGTACTGCACATGAGCAAATTCCTGAGCTCGCTGGGAACAAACACAAAGTCTTCACCATGTTTCCTTAGTTGTTGTCTGGCCTTGTGGTCTTACACTTGCTGACCTTCCCACACTGGGGAGCAAATGACATGTGGAAACAGAGAGGGCTGGTAATGCCTTCCCCTTCCATTCTAGTTCTGTTGTATGAGACGGGGAAGCCACCCGCAGACATCAGCCCACTATGGAAAGCAGCCTGCCCTGCTCTCTAACCTCCTTGTGTTCCAACTTGTGCTAAGGTGAAGTTGATGAGAGATAATGGAGTAGCTGAAAGTCAAATAACCAGAACCTACGGGGTACTGAAGATACTCAGAAGGAGTTGCAATCGGATTTTCTAGAACAGTGGTTCTTGCTGCTGTTTGTCCATTGGGATCACCTGTGGAATCTTATAAAAGATGAATGCCTTAGGTCCACCCGCAGAGATTCTGATCTACACGGCATCAGTCTGCTTCAAAATTCCTGACATGATTCTAATGTGGCTGAAGACTGAGAGGGTTGCTGACTGGGAGATGGAGGTGAAGGTCACAAAGAAAATGGTGGTAGAGCAAGCGTGCCAGGTAGAAGCCCAAGGGAAGAAGTGCAGCCAGCTACATGTATAGCTCATTCTCTGCCAGGTGCTGGGCACTTGACAAGCGCTGCCTGCTTTATCTTCACACAATAGGATACTATCATTATCGTCAGTCTTCAGATGACAAACCTGAGGACAGCAAGTAGTAGCTGAGCTAAGTCACACTGATGTCAAAGCTCATGCTCTTAACCATTTTGCTACAGAATCTACCTGACCAACAAGTGAGGGCGTTCCTGGGTTACTTCATGTCTTGTCACGCCCATGACAGCAACTCTGAAGCAAGTCTTTTTATGCAAATGTGACCGGAACCCACAACACAAGGAACATAGCAATATATTGTCCAGAACTTTTCTTTGGAAGAAGAAGACCCCATCCTGATTATTGTCTGGGGAAAACCCAAAATTAACCAAACAAACAGAAACAAAACAAAATAAAACAACAACAACAAAAAAACAAGACACGATGGACCTTGACCTTGAAGTGATTTCCCAGGAAGGGTTTTGCTGCGAGGCAAGAGCTGGAGGATTTTGATTAGAATCTGCCTTGAAGTTCTCTGGAGGGATTTCTGTGTGAAATGGCCACTTCTATAAAGCTCCAGAAGGTGTCCCCACTGCCACATGATCTTAGAAAGGCCACCAAACAGGTAAGCAGTGAAATCTCCCCTATAATCTGATCAGCTTCAAAGTTCTTGAGAAATACTTTCATAAGAGGATGGTTTTTAAAGTCAGTTTCTTGACTGGCCTCCCATAGATGGAGCTTGCTTTGAGGGAATTTTAATTAATACCAGTGCATAGATAAATCAAACTAACTCTTTATGAATCATATCACTCAGTGAACCAAGTAGACACAATGCTGACCCAGTGCAGATCTATAATTTTCACTGATTTCTTTAGAAGTCAGCTTAGCTCGCACTGAATCTCTGAAAGGCAGATGCCCTCCACTGATATTAGAGACAGTGGGAAAGTGCCTTAAAAAGAATGAATCGATAATAAGGTGACTAGATTTCTTCTATAGTAACATAAAAGCAGGACACAAAGTTTTATAACACTCAAAACTGAAGCGAGAAACATCACCATTAATTTATCTGTAGCCCAGCAGAGGTGATATCTCAGGAAACTGGTCTCAACTGAATTGCACACAGAAGCAGACCATACGAGGCCCGACACACAGATGAGCTCTAAGTTCAACATAAAGAAGCTGATGGCCTGCCAGGTCTCCGCCTGCTTGCCTTGAGTCACCGGCAGGCTTGAAGACAAAAGCAGGGTACTTCTTTCTGGAAGCTTGGATGTGAGAGATGATTTATAGCTCTCTCAGCTTCTGAGGTCAGTCTGATCCCCTAGTCAGATAAATTGGCTGAGCTGTCATAGCAGGGCTGGAGCTTCTTGGTGGCTTGGCTACAGGGAAGTCTGGAGGACCATGAGAGGGCTCTGGGGCCATCAGGGAAGCGGGTATAAGGCAGTCTATGTTTTCTGTCACAGGGGACTTCAATGTACTAACAATTACACATTTATAAGAGAGTGGTGAGACATGGACATTCATTGTATTATTATTCTTAGACTGCACAGACATTTTACATATACCTTTGCACGTATCATGTAATGTCACACACAAACCAGAGTGGAATCGAGGAGCACCTGGAGTAAGAGAGCGCCTTTCCTGGCTAATGGGATCAGTACCGACCTTGGGGAGAGGCAGGTTCAGTTAAGTGAGGGTCCTCAAAGGCAGTCTCAATTGGGTTGGGGGCTGAGCAGGGGTGATAAGTGTGTTCCATTTCTTCACTGTTGCCCGTTACAAAGTTGGTGAGTCACAGGCTTTCTAAGACATGGTGTTGGGAGACCAAAGGAGGGCACAGGATCAGGAAGGCTCAGGAAGGTTGGAAGATGAGGGACCCATCCCAGTGGTCTGAATAAGAAAAACAAGACACCGTGGGCCTTGCCCTCAGAAGTGATTTCCCGGAAAGGTTTTTGCTATGGTGTGAGTAGTGGAGGACCGTGCCCAGAATCTACACTGGAGCTCCCTAGAGGGACATGGTGCTGAGAAAGGAACAGGCAGCTCTACACTATCAGGATGAGAGCAGATTATTGATAGAGAGGAACAGGCCAGAGATTTGAAAAGAAGCAGAAGCTACTTTCTGTATATTTGAAAACATTCATGAATTTTACAAAATGTGGAGGGCTTTTCCTTTTCAGTCAGAGGGAAGGAAATAACCTGAAGAAAACTGGGCCTGAAGAGAAGCCATCCCTGGCCGGCTACAGCCATGAGAGGCCAGAGGGCAGAAAGCCACCCGGCCCAGTGTTGGGAGGGTCCTGCAGCGACGCTGCGGGTAGGATGAGGGCAGGGTGGAGGGAGCTGGGAGGAAGGGTCGATCTAGGAAGCACTGCTGAGGAGAACCTGAGGTACAAAGACGGTGCAGAGAAGGGAGAGGCAGGCCTGAAGAAAGATGACACCAAACCAGACAGGCCAGGGGGACGGGAAGGGCCTTGGCAATATTCCCAGTCAACTTTACTGGTTATTTTCCAGAGTGACTGTATCTGTTTAAACTAACATCTCCAGCAGCAGTCGGTACAGTCATATTTAATTTTATCCAATCTGGTGAGTGTATAATAGTGTCTTGTTGCTGTTTTAATTTCCATTTTCAAGATTACTAATGAGGTGAAGCCTCTTTTTCTTCTTTATTGGTCACTCATATTTCTTTTTTCTGTGAAATAGCTGCTCATCGTGTTCTTTCATTTTAAAATCCAATTATGTCTTTTCCTGCAAAGTGATTATTCATATTTTGTGTACACTAATCATGTGGACATACTTAATATGCTAAAAATTTCTCTCAGTTTGCCACTTGTCTTTTCAATGTTTTTCTGGTATCTTTTGATGAATAAAAGCTCTCAAGTTTAATGCAGAAGTTATGAATAATTTCATTATGGTATTGTGCTTTGTGTGTCTTGTTTAAGAAAGTCTTCCTTACTTAGAGATCCTTAAGACATCATCCCATATTTTCTTCTTTCTTGAAAAATTTTGACTTTCACATTTATATCTTTTGCCCATGTGGAATTAATTTCTAAGATAGGTGTAGAGATCTATTTTTGATTTTTTTCTATACAGATAACATATTATCCCTGAGTTATTTATGGGCTAGATCATCCTTCCTTTTCACTCAGCAACTTCAATTTCATCATGTTTCCTTACATGTATGAGTCTGTTTTTCCGTGCTGTTCCTTCATTCTGCTTGCCTCTCTGCATAAATGCACTTTAACATTATTCATTTTTACATTTTGGAGTGGCCTTGCTTCTCTCCTTCATTTCTTTCCTCTTTCATATAAATTTTAGGATCAACCTGTCAGGGTTTTGATTGGAACTGCATGATAGCTATAGATCATTTTGGGAAGAAATGACATCTTTACTAAATTGAGTCTTTTAAATCAATGAAAAAATGTGTATCACCATTTATTAAGGTCTCCTTTAGTGACTTTTAATAAAATTATTTTGTTTAGACATATTTTGACTTTTTGTAAAATGCATTATGAAGTTTTTTATTGTGTTCTATTTTCTATTTGTGCTATACAGAAATGCAATTGATTGCTATAACTTTATATCAATTCATCTTCATTAAGTTGTTTTACTACTTCTAAGTATGTCCATAGATTATTTTATATTTTATATGCAGATAACCATAAAATGATAATTTTATTCTTCCTTTCCAAATCTAGTTCCTTTTATTTGTTTTTGTACCATTTTCCACAGGCTAGGATCTTTAACAAATTCCTGAATAGAAATGGAACTCTTGTTTCATCTAGTATTTCCTAGCCTCCCCGGGAACTTCCTTTGTGATTGTCTGTTCTATTTTTTCCATTCTTCCACTTTTCCATTTAATTTTGTCTTTATTTTTTAAGTGAGGCCTTTAAAAAATAGAACATTGTGAGTAAAATCCAGAAACACAGTCTTTTAAAACTCATTTTTATTTACACTGAGTTCAACTACTAATATATTTGGATTTATTTCTATAATCTTATTTTGTACTTGTATGTATTTTACTCTTTCCATGTTTCTTTTCCATGTCATCCTTCTTCCAAACTTTTTTATTTCTTTTGGGTCTTTATTTTATCTTTCCTCTTCTATGCTTTTTAAATTTCTTTTCTTTAACTAAACTTACCTTTTTTCTCTTGAGTATTTCCATATAACTTTTAATTTCTCCTCTTCTGTGTTCAGTAACATTTTGGTCCTATTTGTGGATTATTATTTTATTAGTTAATGTTAGTTGAAGTTTATGCATAAGCAGACTATCGCTTTTAGTTCAGAAGTCCCTGTTTCTTCTCAGACCTTATGTCTAGGGTAATTTCCCTTCCTCCAGTACAGCCAGAGGAGTGATCTTTGCTGAGGGTCTATTGAGAACAACCTTGAGCAATTCTGTGGTCTAAAGATGGTTGTTTCTACTGAACAGTTCATGGCAGCTCACGCCACTCTTTACCTAAAACCCTCCCAGGGCTTGGCACCACATTTTGAAAAATATCAAATTCCTTGGTATGGTTTACAGTGCCCTATTCAGGCTGCCTTACAGAACTTTCCACCACATTGCTCCCATTCTCCCTGACTGATTTGCTTCAGCCTCCCTGGCCTTTTGATTTTTCATGTTTCCTCCTACGTTAGATGATTAGAAAAATTTTAAATTAAATACTGTTGTGGACTAAGTTGGTCTCCCCCAATTCTTATGTTGAAGACTTAACCCTCAGTTGCTCAGCACATATGTTTGCAGATAGTCTTTCCAGAGGTAATTACAAAAAAGCCGTCAGAATAGACCCTAAACTCAGTAGGACTGATGTTCTTCTAAGAGGAGAATATGGTCAGATGGTGTGTGGAGGGGAGACAGTCAGAAGAGGGCCATCTACAAGTCAAGAGAAAGGCCTGGAACAGCTCCTTCCCTCATGGTCCTCAGAAGGAATCAGCTGTGCCCACACCTTCTGGCCTCTAGACCTGTGAGAAAACAAATTTCTTTTGTTTAAGCCACCCACAGTCAGATTCCTAGGACCTTTTTCTTTGAGAAATCTTGTCAGCTCATCACTGCCTTAAAAACAAAACAAAGAAAAAGAGCATGTATTTAAATTGGTATGTCGACCTACCATATTACTAGAAGTGGGAACGTTTTCTTCCTCCCTTTAAAGAAATTTCTTCTTAGTTTATGTGGCTGCTTTCTACTGACTCTTATCATGTCTTTTCTTGGTCTCCTTGCTGAGTCCTCTAATTTTACCTACCCTTTAAATAGAAGCTCCATTCTTGATCCTCTTAGAATCACAGAATGTTAACACTGAAAGCACATTATCCTGACACTCCTAGGTCCTCTTCTGCCCAGTGAAAAGGGCCAAGCCTAAGAAGGCAAGACCATGGAGCTACCAAACTGCTCACATGCCACATGGAGCCAAACAGGACTCAGATTTCCATCTTCATGGTTGCCACTTCTGGTTTCTTTCAGAAATTCTTAAATGAACAGATGGGGCTTGGGGCACAGGGCTGTACTGTGTCATGAAAGACAGAGATTTATGAATTTGTGTAAAAATACAATCACACGCACCCCTGGAGTCCTGTTTACTGAGAACCATTCCTATTGTCAATCTGGTGGCACCCAGCACCTTCCTACTCACCATGCCTCATGCTGAAGGAGCCCAAGTTTCTATTTTCTACATTAAATTCTTACTCCATGGGGAGGTGGAGTGTCAGCTATTCATGGAGCCTTATCACGATCTTTTCCAGTCACAGACCTTTGCTCTCCTTCCACCACTGCTTCTCCACTACTGTATCTTGCTGCTTCAACAAAAAATTCAGGTGTCAACTTTTCCTAACCCACACAACCTCTTGGGAGGTCCCATCCATTTTTCTCTGCAATACCCCCAGATGGCTATAGACCATGGCAGTTTTCTTACTTACCAAGGTCCTTGGTGGTCCAGAGCCTTGCACATTTAGTGGTGTACATTTAGGACCTTATTGGACAGTTTCTCTTTTCAAGTCCTCCTGAAGTGAACCCAAGGACTTCCTGAACTTGCTTGTGCTTCCTGGTTACTTTTTACCTAGCCTACTTGATTTTAAAAAGATGCCCACATGGTTTTCTCCCAATGTTTCACAATACAAAACAAAAGACTTGAAAAAGATGTCTGGCTGGTGCTACTGTTTCCCACATGAAATTCTAGAAGGAAGATCCAGCTGCATGTGGAGCCCTTGCTTTCCAAGTGCAGGAAAGTAACATTGCTGCACAGGCTGCCCCTTTGTTCCTCAGTACACAGGATGTGTTTTGCATGTACACAATCCTTTAGAGCCTTTGATGATGAGGAGGGATGAGAACATACAAGAATGAGCTGGGGCAACACTAAGACCACCATCACTACCACAGCACCACAAATGTTACCATTTTCAAGTACTTATTGTGTGATGGGCATTAACTTTTTACAACTATAAGAGCACAAAGATGCTGGTGTACCATATTTCCAAGTCCAACATCCAGCATTAGTAACTGTGGTAGGCAGAACAGTAATGTTCCCAAAGATGCCCACGCCCCAATCCCAGGAACCTGTGACTATGTTAACTTCCATGGCCAAAGGTTTGACAGATCTGACTAAGTTAAAAAAATTTAGATGGGGGGATTATCTGAGATTATCCAAGTGTGGCCAATGCAAAGGGTCCTTCAAAGTGGAAAAGGCAACAGCAGAAGAGGCAGAGAAAGGTACAATGATGATGACAGAAACAAGGTCCGAGAGAAGCTGTGCTTTTGACTTTGATGATTGGGAGGGGTTGTGAGTGAAGGAATGCTGGCGGGCCCTAGATGCCAGCAAGGAAATGGATTCTCTCAGGTCTTCAAAAGGAAGGCAACCCTGTCAATACCCTGATCTTGGCCCAAGGAGGCTCATGGTGGATTTGTGGAGTTGACAACTGTAGGGTGATCAATTTGTGTTGTTTTAAGTTTCTAAATTTTGGTAATTTGCTATGAAAGAGAACAAGTACAAGAACAACCAATATGCACTGAGAGTTTACTATGTGTCTAGTGCTTTGCCTGAAGGAACCCAGGGCTTGCCAGTGCCCAGAAGTATGGTGGGAGAAATGATGACAAAATTTTTCATGGGAGTTGAAAGAGTTAGGTACAGAGTAACAGATTTCGTTTTGGTTTTAGTATGTGCTATGGGCTGACTTCAGCTTGAGTCCTCTAGTTCAATAGTTCTATTGAAACCCTAATCCCCACTGTGATGGTATTTGGAGATGGGTCCTTTAGGAGATAATTAAGGTTAGATAAAGTCATAAGCATGGGGTCCTCATGAGGTTAGTGCTCCTTAAAAGAAGAGACACTGGGCTGCAGTATAATGTAAGAAGGTGGCTGTTGACAAGGCAGGAAGGGAACCCTTACCAGAATCTGGCCATGCTGGTGTCAGGGTCTCTACTTTCAGCCTTCAGAACTGAGAAAATAAATGCCTGTTGTTTAAGCCACACAGTCTAAGATGGCAGCCTGAGATGACTCATTCAGACACCTAAATGAATTCCTATGGAAGTATAGGCAGACTCCTCTCTTCCCTCTTTCACCCAGCATCTTTGTGCCTAGGAGATTTACTTAAAGAAGGGCTCTATAGCCTGAACATGCTGAGTTAAATGATATGCATGAGAGTTTAAATTACATTTATTTAAAAAACACTTGTTATGTAGTAACCCTTAATTTATGTAATACATCATATGTAACATATTACATTTAATTATAATTATTTGATGTATATTTCAAACCCACTTAAATAAATGGAATTCTTTCTCAAGAAGCAAAATAACCCCTTTGGATCTCATCTTGGTTTCTGTCCCCTCAGTCAGGAATTGCTGCTCCCTTGGTGGCAGTAAACCAAGCTGTGTCCATGACACCCTGAAGGAATAGCAATCCAGCTCCTATTGCATGGTGGGGGGGGGAGTGGAATTTCCAAACCTGTCAACAGCCAGCAGGATGGTATCAGTCAAGCCTTCCTGAGGGGAGGCAGGATGGTTCTTCCCAGGGCTCTTCCCCACCCTCCTTCAAGGATGATCCATTAGAAGCTGGCTGATGTAAACACGTGAGCAGGACCCCAAGGAATGGTGACAGTCCCAGAGTGACACTCTACTCAGTCCATGGCTGCATCCACAGAACCTTTGGTTCTATGGTGATGGGCTCATGGCCCCCAGAGAGAGGGTCAGTGAGCAGAGAGGAGCAGAAGTAGGCTCTGCTGCGACTGTGCCCTCTGGGGGCCCTACTTGGTGCACACACTGAAGGGACACCTGAGGATTCTGACTCCATGTGCCATCAGCTCGGTCAAGGCAAACTCTCAGTTCTTGCCCAGGCCAGGAACCAGTGGCCATTGCAGTCAGTTGGGATATGGTTATGGCTAAAAGTGCCCTCTAAGGCTCAGCCTTGGGATGGGAGGCACAGCTCAGCTGCTGGAGCATGGACTCATGATCAGGACTGGGCACTGCCACCCAGAGGCTCCTATCCACTCAGCACCCAGCCCTCCAAGGTCAGTAGGAGTCTTCTCACCTTGCCCGGCCACCCGATCACCATCCCAACCCAGGACACCCTGTGAAAGTCCCACCAGGTTCCTTCACTGTGTAATATTTGCAATGTGGAGAAATAGAGGGCAACGTGCTGCCTTGAAATTGTGGAACAACCAGTTGTGTGTTTTATGAGCCTCTTGTCTTTTATAAACTCATGATGGTCAAACACTGCTTCCTACTTAATTTCTCTCTCCCACTCTCCTGCTCCTCTTTCCCTTCTTCCCTCCCCTTTTTCCTTTCCTTTCCTTTCCTTTCCTTTCCTTTCCTTTCCTTTCCTTTCCTTTCTTTCCCTTTCCTTTTCTCCTTCCTTCCTCCCTTCCCCTTTCCTTCTTCTTTCTTCTTTTTTCTTCCTTCCTTCCTTCTCTCTTTCCTTCCCTTTATGCTTTTTCTGGGTACTTCTCTGGGCCTCCATCTCCCTATTTGTAAAATCACAATAATAACAGTAGTTCCTAAGTAAGTGCTATGGGAAAAGGCAATGGGGGAGGTTGAGCAAGGCTGTCTTTGGAAACACCTGGCATGCAGTAAGTGCTGATCCATTGTCTTGTGCCCCACGAGCAAGCAGTCCCTTGCTAGTCTCTGCTGGCTCATCAGTTTCCGTAGGCTGGGATGAGATTTATTTATCTTTGAAATCCCATAGCATGAGGTGCAGTATCTGGACAGTGTAGTCACAGAAGGTTCATTTAAATGAAAAATGCACATGCAGTAATAAAATATATAGGACAATGTGCTGGGAGCAGAAATGGTTAAGGGAGGGGCTTTGCAGTCAATGCAGAAATGGAGTCTTGGACCTGCGTGTGAGCTCAGGTACCTGGCGTCTGTTCCAAGGTGGGAAATCTTCACCCTTCCTCTCCAGGTTGCCAGGGCCATGTAACAGCATTAGAGTGGTGCCTGGCATATGATAAGTACTTGATCACAGTTACTGCTGTTGGTCAAAATTGTGGCATCTTCTCATTGCTCCCACTATCTCTAGACTGAGGACTTGGCCTCATGCAGCTGTCTATGGGAAATATTTCCTACCTGAGACATTTTCTCTGTGCTCCTCTGGAAAGCTGTTAAAAGAGCTTTTTCTCATAATAAAGATGTGAATTTTTCACACTGTATTGGTGGTCTTGCCCTAAGGCCTTGAAAGCAGATGTGTTATCTTTCATATAAAAGATCAAAAACTGCAGAACCAGAAAATATGAATGTGTCTATGCAGCCAGCCGGTGCTCCAGGCTCCATGGTGACAGGGCTGTGCTGGGAGTGAAGTCTCACCAGGAGTTGCTTTCCAGGGTCTGAGGGACGTAGCAGCTTATCATGTCTTTGGCTTACTGTTAAGGTGAATTTGCCCTTAAATACTATTTCAAGCAGGTGATACCTAATTTCATAATTAGATATCCTATCTCTCTGGCTTAGGACTAGCAAGGGAAATGCCATAGGCCTCGGCAGTCATTAAGGTGGGCACCTTTGTTCCTTGCTGCCTGGAATTCATCTTCCCTTTCTCCGGTCAGGTGCCTCCCGGATCCATTCAGGACAGGATCTGGCCTGTGTCTATAATTTTCACCCTGACTCAGGGATAGCATTGAGTTTTCTAGCTCACAGCTGAGGGACACAGGAGTCAGCCAGAGTCACTGAGTTACAGCAAAACATTTTCCAGGACTTTCTTCAGGGAAAAAGCCTCTATCTCCTTCTTAGATGGAGCCTGGCATATGCAAGGCTGCAGCAGCTGAGTCATCCTGAGCCTGGACAACCTGGCTGAGAATGGAGCCACGTGGCAGACAGCAGTGTCAAGAGGTGGAGGGGGAGATGCTAGGGACAGGTGACATTGCCTCACCCTGGATCAAGCTGTGCCTGAAGCCTATTTCTAGACTTTTCAGTTACATGAACCAAAAAATTCTGAATTTTAATTAGGGTGAGGCTCCTTTTTGCTTTTAACCAAAAGGTTCCTTATTATATGATTATTAATAGTAGGTCCAGTGTCGAAGCTGTCATGGACTGGAAGAACATAAAGAGTACGTGGGCTCAGTACTGATGGGGCCAGGAGTCTGGGGAGGTGTTGAATGACGGACTTCCTGGGTCCTGTGAAGTTACCTTCTATGGCAAAGGGGACTGTGCAGTGCACGTGAAAGTAAGTGAAGGCTCTACAGAGCTATTCTGGATCATCTTCTTGAGTTGAATGATACAATCACAGGTATCCTTATCAGAGAGAAGCAGAGGATGCAGACAGTGGAGGAGGGGCTGGGGTGACCTCAGGGTGGGTAGGGAAAGTTCGACTGGAGAATGCTATTTGTGGGCGTTGAAGATGGAAAAGGGCTTATGAGCAAAAGAATGCAGCTCTAGAAGCTGAAAAAGGTCAGGAAGGATATTTCTCCTGGAGCTTCTGGAGGAAGTAGAGGGAGAGAGTTGCCCCGCAGAGGCACACCTGGCCCTGGCCCTCCTGAGTGCCCGTGTGCCATGTCCTGTCTATGTTTGGCTAAGGTCTGGTTTTGGTTTTGATACACAGCCTCGTAGAAGAAAAGCATTTGCTATACTTTGTCGGAAAGAAAGGAGGCTGGATCTATCATCACTGAGCCCTACAGTGTCAGGAGTTTTGGGATTCTGGGCAGGGGGAGTAGAACTTGTTACAAGGGGACCCTCAGAAAACCCCCAAACAGCCACCAATTTGGCAGCGTTTGGCACATCTTGGGGACATGTGCACTTTATAGACATGTTTGGTTGAATCCTAGCAAATCTTTTTTTAATTTTTATTTTAAAAAGAATGAAAAATTCAAAAAACGTTAAAAAGATACAGAATTTTGGGGCTGGGGATTTAGCTCAGCGGCAAAAGCGCCTGCCTGGCAAGCGCAAGGTCGTGAGTTCGGTTCCCGGTACTGAAAAAAAAAAAAGATGCAGAATTTCAAAACAAAATGATAGGAAATCAGCAATGCTTGTTATATTGCATACTGTTGTCTTCAAAGTAGTTGTTCAGATTACCAGATATACACATGCAAAATTGATAAAAAATTAAGCATTAACTGTTCCTTTCAATAAGCCAATAGAAGTCAGTAGTACAATTATCTTAGCTATCCTGTGTGTGTGTGTGTGTGTGTGTGTGTGTGTGTGTATATCTTCCTTCTTTCTTTTTTCCTTTCCCTCATCCCTGTTGCTCTTTCCCTTTGAGCAGTTTCTTTCCCTTTCACAAATCCTAGCAATTCATAAAGGCTCCTACAGTATCCCCATTTTATAGATGAGTAAATCTGTGTTCCTGGTCACAAGGCTTGGACTCCAACCAGCCACATGTGACTTCACAGCTCAGGACCTTACCTAGCATGAATGCATCTCATCTCAGCTTGCTAAGCAATGGGAAGGAAGATGAAGGCACAGACTGAAGCACCCGGAAATGAGGCTTCCTCCTGGCCCTTGTAGTCCTTTCTCCTCCTTTCCATTCACAACTGTGGACGGCTGGTGCTTGTCACAGAAAACTATGAGGACACCACAGTCCTTTGCTTCCTAGGCCCTTGTATTTGGTTATTTATAAACTCATTTGGAAATGAAAAGCCAAAGTGGTCTGTGGAGACCACTTGGGCCCCCACTCTGAGCTCTAGCACTCTGTCAGCTTTGCAACTGGGACAGGGCAGGGACAACAGCCCAGCTAGGGCTACTTGGCAACCTTAGGCTGCTTCTTTAGTCTGGCCTCTTAAAAAGAAGAGCTGATTTGAGTGCAGGCATGACCTCTGGGACACAGGTGCTAGGGAGCACTGTGCTCTTGTCAAGCTGTTCACTTAGAGACAGACCCCACTGAGGCTCAATTTCTGCTGTGACAGCTACACCAGGAGCCATGCTCAGCCTTTCTGCTTCACACCAATGTCTTCACTATGTGCATATGTGAGGGAGGACAGACCATCATGTACTACTGCTGATCAAGAATCCTGGCATGGATGTGCACCCAAGTGGATGAATATGTCATTAAGGCAATGGCTAGCTTTCCCCCTTTGGAGTATGTATTTACCATGCTTACCATTTTACTTCCTTCTATTATTTTATATGTGATATAAGTGCCAACTTGGAAAAATGTATTATCAAACAAGAGAGACTAGCTTACAAAATCATGGACATGTACCTGCACACATGTGTACAGATGTGCACATATATAACCCACACATGCAGGCATGGAGTGTCTATGCATCCTCATACTTGCTTCATAAAAGAAAAATACAACTCTCTCTTATGCTTTTGTTCCTTTTCCTAATCATAAGACCTAAGAATTTTAATTGAAAAAGAAAGGTTAGTGTTGATATATCAGATAAAAATGACCTTTAGCCAATGCTTGTTATGTTTTTATGATGGTCTGCACAGAAAGTCTGTCTGGAGGGCAGGTGGCATTTTTTTTGTCTAGTCTAGATGACATTTATGCCTTGAACCTTTCCATTTGGCAGGTTCCTGGGAGCTAACAGGAAAGAATCTTCAACCAATTATGAAACCATCTCCATCACTGTACAAACACCCAGGAGGGAGCATTTGATTAACTAAAAAATACCCTTTGAGGATCCTGTTTAAGCTAAAGATAGTATTGGACCCAGGGTCTCCAGAGGTGACAGGGCAGGACTTCTCACTGGCCTCAAGGAGTTAGAGCTCGCTTGGAAGACGGACAATGAGCCATAAGTACAGGTGTGATGTGCGTTACCAGGGAGGTGGGGCTACCAACGCCCACAGCCAGACTCTGGCTTGAGCAAGGTCTCAGAGAAGGCCTCTGGGGGAAGGATGTTGAAGCTGAGATTTGAGGGAGGAGAAAGAGGGAGCTGGGAAGCAGTGGGGAAGAGCTGCTGGGAGAGATGGGGCAGTTGGGTGGAGAGCATAGGGAGAAGAATGAATGTTAGATAAGCAGAAAGAAGACCACTGTGGTGCATGGGTGGGGGGGGGACAGCCAATAGGAAGAAACTGGAGAGGAACTCAGGCACCAGCAAATGCTAAGCCTTGTAGAATATTGTGCATTTTTGAAAGGATTCTGAGAAGCATGGGTAGTTATTCAAGGGTGGCCACATGCTCATCACTTGGCTCCTCAGTGGAGAAGGGATCATGGTGCATGTGTGGAAGCAGAGAGTCCCATTAGGGTGGTCACAGGCATCCAGGTAAAAATGATGGTGGCTTGAAACAAGTTAAGAGCAGTGGAAATGGGAATCAGGTTTTTAAAAGGCAGAATAGGTAGGTCTGGGTGACATGCTTGGTGGGATGAGTGGTATGAGGGAAGAAAGGAATCTGATAACTTTCAGGAGAATAGTAATGTTATTACTGGGCTATGGTGCCTTGGAGGAGAGGCAGGGATGGACAGGGTGAAGCAGGGGGGAACTAGTTCATGTGGGGGCATGAGTCACATGAAGACATCTAAGAGAAGATGTCAAAAACACAATGGACTCGGACTCTTAGAGTAGGGTTTAGGTTGAGGTGTACATTTGGCGGCCTCAGCTACAGAGGGTGACCGAAATATGAGGAGTCAGCTGTTAGGAAGGGAAGAGGTTCTGGGGTGAAGCCTGAAGTACTGGGGTGAAGCCCACTACTCTAGCAAAGTTCTTCCTGGCACAGAACTGACAGAGAATAGTTGGGGAATAATAGGAAAAGCAGGAGAATGCGATGCTTTACAATTCAAGAAGGAATGTGATTGTCGATGGTGCTGAATGCTGCTAAGAGTTATTGTCTTAGTTACATTTCTCTCGTTGTTGAGGCAAAATACCTGATACCCAGCATTAAGGAAGGAAAGGTTTATTTAGGTCACAGAGGGTGAGGGTTTCACTCCATATTCGGCTGGCTCGAAGGCAGAGTGGCATTCTGCAGAGGGCAACAGTTCATGGTGGTAGAAGACAGCAAAAGCAGCAAGAGCAAAAGGGAGGAGCAGCAGGAGAGACCAAGCCTCTTCCCCCACCCCATATTATATGCAGGCTGCCCTCCCCAGGGGCAGGCATAGCACTCACACTCATAATCCTAGCACTGGACCATGGATCAATCATAAAACCTAGAAGCTCACTCCATGGCTGCATGAGGCTTTGGGGGACATCCAGACACAAACCATAACAATTTCTTTTGGAAGAACCCAGACTCTGTCATTCTCTTGATTACAAGTCTCACCACTGCCTGCAGCAGAGTCTAAATTCCTTATGGGACACCAGAGCTCTCATACCCTACTGCCAACACCCCTCTCCACACTTGTTTCTCATACCATCTTCCAGCCCAGTGAAGTCCCAGTCTAGTCACGCAGCCTACTCTCTGCTGACGCTGCGGTACATATATGTTATCTGCTCTCCAGCATCCTTTCTCTCCCAAGTCAGATTTTTTCTCTGGAGATCTCTCCCATTCCCACCTGCTTCAGTCACAGTGGCCCAGAGGTCACCATCTGTGAGTCTGAGGTCAGGCCAACAACGACTACTGTGTCCCTTCCTGACTAGGGGTAAGAACAGGAAATGTAAGTTGGCCTGATAGGAGTGACTGCCTTGGAAATTTTGAGGTGTAGAGCCCATGTTCTGTCTCAGTGGTTCAAAGTTGGGAGGGAAATGGCCCCAGGAGAGTCAGCAGCTATTTGGTGACTTGAAAAAGCTGGTCTGAGAATGAGGTCAACACACAAAGGCAAACAGAACCAAAAGACAGAGAGCCTGGTTCTGACGACATTACTGTTTGAATCTGCTTTGATTACAAGTTTCACCACTGCCTGCAACAGGCCAGAAACCAGAATGAGTCTGGGCTTCTGAGTTGTGGGAACCAATGACTCTCCTTTCCTTTTAATTTTTGCATAGGTTCAGGTTTCCCGTAACTTGTAAGAAAATGAATCCATGAGTTCTAACTAATGTGTACAGGCTGTTCTCATTTCTTAGAATGCTCACATGCTATCTGGCCCACAGGAGCAACTTATCACATATTTTCCGAATGACTTTGATTGAATGAGTAAGTGAACAAGTGACCTGGATGCAGAGACTCAATATCAAATGATAGGAAGATATTGAAGAAAAGAAAAATGGTCAAATAAATGCTTAAATCAATAAAAAATCAAGTGCATTATCTTCACCATTGGCCAAGTACATTTTCAAAATGTCATTATTTTAATTATGGAAATCTACTCTCAAAAATAAAAAAGGATGCCCTTGCTCCCAGATGGAATAAACTCATTTAGCTATGTGACATCAGAATAATTTCACAAAAGTTGGTATTCAAAGAGCATTAGGTCAGGTTGGCCAATTTTTTCTATAATTATTTTAAATGTTCACCATCTACAAAATTTCACTGCAAGCCCAGACAGTTCATCGTACTTAATGAGCAGGTTCTAATGCTCAGGCCCAGGACTGACTGCCAGTTTCAATGCTATGCTGGGTCATCATTAGATGTCTACGGATGACATCCAGAGCAAGTCGTTGTTACCGTGGTAACAAGCACAAGAAAGAAAAGGGTGGCTGTCACATATAAGATGAAGATTCTGTACGGGAAGCACTGACAAGACAGTAAGGCAACAATATGAGGTCTCCTCAGGTAAGAATGGCCACCCAACACGCCCCTGCTAAAAACTGAGCTGTCAAAACATCCACTGAGGAGATATACAGAATCCTACCAGTCCTGGTTGCCAATTGAAAAAAAAGATGTGGCACTCACTACCTGCCACTGTATTATAACTCTGTGTATGCCTATATTTTATTTATTTTTTAATTTTAAAAATAAAAGGAGGAAAACATTAACAGATGGACAACCTTTTATAAAATAGCAAAAGAACAGAACAGACAGTACAGAGTTACAAACAGAGTGGTAGGAAATTAACAATGCTTGTCGTATTACATATTGATATCTTCAAAGTGGTTTCTCATGAAAACAGATAGAGACATTTGTGTATGCCTATAAATAACATGTATAGACTAGAGCGGAAATATGCAAGATGGGACACATGCTCAATGTATAGTCCTACTCAATGCATCCTCTGGGTTTGAAATGCTTACTAAGAAAACTCTACAGGCAACAAAAATAAAACTAAATAAGTGGAATTACATTAAACTAAAAAGAGTCTACATAGCAAAAAAAATGATGGACAGAATGAAAAGGTGACCTATGAAATGGGAAAAAATTTGCAAACCATGTATCTGATAATGGGTCACCTCCAAATTACACTAGGAACTCCTACAACTTAGTAGCAACTTCTGCCCAAAACCAGGAGCTAATTACCCAGTTAAAAGTGGGTTAAAGACTTAGTAGATATTTCATCAAAGAAAACATACTAATAGCTAACAGTTGTATTAAAAATGCTCACTGTCAGGGCTGGGGATTTAGCTCAGCGGCAAAAGTGCCTGCCTGGCAAGCGCAAGGTTGTGAGTTCGGTTCCCGGTACCAGAGGGGGGGAAAAATGCTCACTGTCAATAACAGCAGGGAAATGCAAATCAAACCCACAACAAGGTATCACCTCACACCTGTTAGAATGGCTATTATAAAAACTAAGTCAGTGTTGGCGAGGGTGTGGGAAAACCATTGCTAGGAAGGTGAAATGGTGCAGCCACCGTGGAAAACAATTTAGAGGTTCCTCAGAAATTGAAAATGGAGCTATCATATGATCCTGAAATTCCATTTCTGGGTATTTCTCATAAAGAATCAAAATCAAGATCTCAAGGAGACATTAGCACTGCCATGTTCATTGCAGCAATATTCATGATCATAGCCAAGATCATGAAACAACCTAATCTTTTCATCAGCAAATGAATGGATAAATCAAATGTGGCATTTACACACAATAGGATAGAATATTATTCCACCTTAAACAGAAGGAAATTTGGTAATATGTGACAACATGGGTAAAACACGAGCATGCTATGCCGAGAGAAATAAGTCAGTTACATAAAGACAGATATTGTATGGTTCTACTTATGTGAGTTATCTGAAATACTAAATATCATCTAAAATATTCAAATTCATAAATCAAAGGGTGGAATGTGGTTACAGGTGCTAGGGGTGAAGGAAAATAGATACCAACAGGCATAAAGTTTCAGTTAAGAAAGGTAAGTTCTATACATTTACTGTATGACATTGTATCTATAATGAATAGGTATTCTATTATACACTTAAAGTGTGTTAAGAGGGTAGATCTTATGTTAAGTATTCTTACCACAATAAAATGATAAGTTTAAAAAACCACAAAGATTTTTAGTAAAAAATTTCTACTGATCATATGATTGCTAGATTCAGAATGAAAGCAGGCTCATGGATATGGCTTTGTGAATATGGAGGACTGGGGCCTTCAAAAATATATCTCCTTTTTCAGCTTGAGAATCTAGGATGGACCATGATTTTAGGCTCCCTATTACCTCTGTCAGTATTTAGTCAGAAATCAGAATGTGAATGAAACACCAAATGACAAACACAGGAAACCCAGTGCAAAGCCTGAAAGAAAATGGATAAACAGCAGAGGTCTGCAGGATTTCTGTACCTTCTCTGAATTTCCTCGTGGTCTACAAGGAAGAACCAGCGGAACTTCACAAGCAAGGGGCTGGTGTTGGTGATCATAATGTAGCGGACAGCTTCGGTATCATTCAAGATGCAGCCAAAATCCACTTCCATCATCTCAAAGCTGAGGTTGGGGTAATGCACTTCCCCACGCAGGTTCAGGATGTCCACCTGAGGGTGCTCCACGTACTTAATATCTAAGACTTCTTCTGCCACCCAGTTGTTCAGATCATTTCTGTAGGAAGGGTCAAATTTGACCAGCAGGTTTTTTGCTTCATTAATCTCCAGTTTAATAGGCTACAAATAAGATAGTGGGGCAATTACCAACTTTTGTACTATGAATTTCCAATCTGATACAGGAAGCAGGACAACCAAAGTTATTTATATTCATTTATGTATACACACAGGTACATGCATGTATTTACACACACGTGGTTGTGGATGTTTAAATAGCTAATGTTATGACTGGCCCCTCCGAAACTCATATTGAAATTTGATTGTCATGACAGAGGTGTTGGGAAGTGAGGCCTAGTGGGAGGTGTTTAGTTCTGGAGATGGAGCCCTGAGAATAGATAAATATTCTTTCTCAGAGGACTGAGTTCTTGGTGCCATAGGATTAGATTGGTTACCATGAGACTGTGTTGTTACAAACCAGGGTTACCGCCCTCATCCTATCTTTTCCAGATATGCTCACTTGCCCACCTGTTTTCCACTATGAGTTGAAGCAGCATAAGGCTGCTGCTCTTAGATTTCCCGGCCTCTAGAACTGTGAACCCAAATGAACTTCTTTTCTTCATGTATTACCTAGTCTCAGATATTATAGTGACAGAAAATAGGCTAAGACCCCAAGCATATGTAAATGTAGATAGTCATAGATAGACAAGGGCATATATTTGGTTAGTTGAAAGTGAAAGCAAGGGAAATCTGGAAGGAATTATTTGAAAGGAAAGATTTTGTAATGGTTGTTAGGTTATAAGGATTGAGGAAATTGTAAGAGGCCAAGTCTACAGTGAATAGCTAGTCTTAAATATTCTGAACTGAAAATAAATTAAATTGTGAAATGTTCCTGCTAGACAAGAGGGAAAGTTCTTTGCTTAAAAAAATTGAAAAAGCCTGCTAAAGCACTAGGGGAAGGAAGGGCACTGCCCAGAGTGACCCAGAAAAGGACAGATTAGGTAATTTAATTTCTTTCCAATGTTTGCAATCCTAACTCTTTAAGCACAGCATTGTCCATTTTCCACAGTTTCCTATTCAACTTAAAACGACATTCCAGAGAAGTAAAGAGTTTGTTCAGTAGATTTTATTTGCGCTTTTCTGTCTTTGACGTTCCTTGATGTCTCTGCTTGCAATAATACCTTCCAGTAGAAAAACTGGTCCTGCGTCTGCTTTTTAAGACATTGCTCAATTCCCACACTGAACTGGCAATGAAAGCCACCTCCCGGGTTTGTGGCCAGTGCTCTGAAGCATGAGGAAGAATGCTGTTAGGAATCAGTGTTTACAGAGCGGCCACCTCTGCATTGGGCTAAAACAGTTCAGGTTTTTACTGAACTTTTTCAGGCTTCAGTTGATGAAGCCAGTTACCTGATTCAACAATGAGAAAGAGAGGGAGAGGGGGAGAGAAAAGGGGAGAAAGGATAGAGGAAGAGGGAGGGAAGGAGAGAAAGAGAGAGAGAGACACACACACACAGAAACAGAGGCAAACAAAAAGAGAGAGGGAAAGAGAGATTGCTTCAATCTACCTCCTCCCATCTGAAAGTCACACTGACAATCTGTACTTTTTTTTAAGAGAAGAAATAAAAATAACAATAAAACAGAGTTTCAAAGCAGGTTAGTAGGAGAGTTACAATAATTAATAGATTGCATATTGTTGTCTTTGTAGTAGTTATTCAGAGTACAAGATATAAGCATCATATCTTGTCCAGACAATATTAGCACAAACCTTTCTTTCTCAATGAACTAAGAGAAACTAGCTGTATAACTGTCTTAACTCTCTTGTGTATAAATATATTGTTCTCTTTTTCCTTTCCTTCCTTTCCCTTTTCTCCCATCACAGTTTCTCTTTTCTTTTGCAGTTTCTTCCCAACTCACAATATCCCTTGTACACTTTCAACTTTATTTACTTATTCAGTTTCTCACACTAGTGAAACAATACAATGTTTACACATACGGGTCTGATTTATTTCACTTATGAGTATAGTCTTGAGTTGCATCCATTTATCTACAAAAATCTCCAATTTATCATTCTTTATGGCTGAGTAGTACTTCGTTATCTTAAAAAACCCATCTTTTTTTATCCATTCCTCGGTTGATTGACACTTGGATTGTTTCCAAGGTTTAGCTATGACAAAGTGTGTTTCTATAAACATGGGTGCACATATATCACTGTGGTATGATGTTTTCAATTCATCTGGGAAGACACCTAGAAGGGGAATAGTAGGTCAAATGGGACTTCTATTCCTTGTTTTTAAAGGAATTTCCACACTGATTTCCTCAGTGGACAACCTGTACCTTGATCTTAACACTGGCTCAAATGGGTGGACACAATGTAGACCTCATCCTTGTAGACTGTGATATCTACATGCTTGGTATTGTCATACTTGGTGTTTAACTATCTTTGAAGATCAACCTACAATTTTTTTTCCAGTGGGATGACTTTGTTGTTTTGTAGAAGTGATACACATCTACAAAGTGTATATTATATATATGAAAGAACAATAATTAAATTAGAGGTCTACCCAAAATTTCAAAATTTCTCAGAGTTAATATTTGGTAACTGTTAGTCCAGACATGATGGAAGAATAATAGAATTTATAAAAATGGAATTAGACTGTACTATTTCATCAAATATGTGTTTTGAGTTTTAAAAGAATCTGAAGAAATTTTTTGCATTAAAGGGATATTACTTCCTAAAGTTAGACTCTGGGTCCAGTCTACTCTCACTTAAGTTGTGATTCTCCTTGCTACTAGTTGTATCAGGTGTGATAAAAACTACAGTGAATACCTAAAGTAAAAAATATTTACAATAAAAGACACATTGCCATTAATTCCCCTAAAAATGTCCCCTTTCTTCGAATATACTTATCCCGTGGTTCTTGTGATTTTCTGAAGCAGTTCTGGAAGTCCTCTTTAGTTTCTTTAGTTGTACTGTTGTGGCTCAATTGATGTCCTGAATCAATTCAAAACATTTGATTATCAGAGTCATTTTGACTTTGGAGAAGAGCCAGAAGTTGCCTGGTGCAAGATCTGGTGAGTAGGATGGGTGAGGACACACCATAATGTTTTTACAAGCTTGCTTTTCCATTGCGTGGCACATAACAGCAGAATTCACTGTACTTTTGATCACATGTCTTAAAGACACTCATGAAAGAGGACTTCCAGAACTGCATCAGAGAGTGGGATGTGTTTGAAGCAAGCGGGAGTATTTTAAAGGGGGTTAATGGTAATATGTCTTTTACTACAATAATTTTTTAAAAATTTAAACATTTACTGTATATTTTGAACATGCCTTATATGATCTTGGGCAAAGTTTGGACCTCAGGTTTTTGATCTACAAAATAGGAGAATGATAGCACCATCTCTTTTTAAGAGGGTGGAATGAGTTAATATGTATGTGAGGTATTTCAGGACAGTATGTTGTACATAAATAATTGTTACTATTATCTCTTTTCAATAAATAAAAAGATGGTTACAGATTGAGAAGTTTTTATTGATACCCAACTATAAAAGGGATAAAATCAGCACATGTATGCTCCTTCTACCTCCAACATATTGGAAGAAGTTTAAAACATTCTGTTCTGAAATCCCAGAGTGCAGAACTGTGCAGTTTCGGTTATATAGAGTGAGGGCTGCCTAGTCATTCTCACAGTTTGCCAACAATTTGCTTCATCTGATTGTTCTGGACAGCTGTACTTTATTGTATTGTTTTTGGACAAGGGCACACGATTGCTCATTCAGTGATTCCTTGCTCTGGAGAGTGCCTCTCTGTTATCTTTATTCTCAAAGGATGCTTTGGCTGGTTATGAAACTCTTGGATCACACTTTGTTTCAAAATGCTAAGTCATTGCTTTGTGGTCATCTGGTATTAAGTTACTGTGGAGAAATCTGATGTTAGTATGAAATCTATCTCTGATGGGTCTCTTTTTAGATGTCACAGAATTCTCTGGTTACCACTAAGTCCTGTAACTTCACTAAGCTATATCTCACTGTTGAATATTCTACATTATTTTGTTCTAGGATAAAGTATGGCCTTATTTTGAAAAACATTTTAAAAATATTTCATTTGTACTTTGAATAGAACAATGAAAATCAAGTCATCTTGTGCCCATTTTTCTACCTCTTAACGAAGCTGACTAGTTCCCCTCCTGTGAGGTAACCAAGGTTACCGGTGTCTTGTCTACTTTTGTAGATACATTCAATAGACATAAATCACATGTGTCAGTTTTTTTTTTTATGCACAAGATAGCATGCCATGCATACTGTTCTGGATTTCATTCTTCTCACTGGGAGATCATTCAATATTAGTGCATATGGAGGTGCTTCATTTTTTTTTTTTTCTTTCTGGTATTGGTGATTGAACCCAGGACCTTCACACCGATCTACATCCCCAGCCCTTTTTATATTTTTTATTTCAAGACAGGGTCTCCAGAAGTTGCTCAGGCTGGAGTCAAACTTGTAATCTTCCTGCTTTATCCTCCCAGAGTGCTGAGACCACAGGTGTGCCCCTCCTTCCTCCTTTTTAAAAGCTGAATCTTACTCCATTGCATAATCCTGCTTTTATTTACCCTATTGAAGGGTATTGGCTTCTAAACTTTTGCTCTTTTAATCAAGATATCTATCTATTCATTCATCTCAGCTAGTATGTCATATCTGTGTCTGTAGAATAGATTCCTAGATGTGGGATTATGAGGTCAAAGGGTATGAACATTTAAAATCTTGATAGCTATTGCCACACGGCTTTCCAACATGTCCTGTCCAACACTACAGGAGCTTGTCTGCTTCCACCTGTCCTCCTCAACATGGAACACCCCAATTTATGCTCTTGGCCTTCTGACAGTTTTGAAATGTATTTCTCGGTAATTTAATTTGGATTTCTTCTAATGCTAATAAAGTTTGACCACTTGTGTCTCATTCTTGAGTTCTTTTCAAGGGCAAGTTATATTATCTGTACTTTCTCCGAGGCTGTAGAGAACCACCTGTCTGTGCTTTTGGTCTTTTTCATCGGCTAAGTCCTCTTGCAGCAGTGTCTGTTTGGCCTCCTCTGCCTCATCTGTCTCTTCTTAGAATCATTTCTTCTTTCTATTTCTCTGTTCAGAGATCTTAGCTGATTTTTCCCCCTTGTGCTTGAAGGAGACCCACTTATCCAGGGATCAGTGTGTGTGTGTGTGTGTGTGTGTGTGTGTGTGCGCGTGTGCGTGTGCATGTGTGTGTGCGTGTGTGTGTGTGTAGGGGACTGGACTCCTTTCAATCCTCCTTTCCCACAGTTCTGCAGTGTCACCTGGCTATGGTCAACCATTCTCACTGGTGCCCTCATGCCCAGCAGAAGATCTCAGGGACCCTCCTGAAGGGCTCTTCAGAGACTACTGCATCCTGCCCTAGCCTGGTGACCGGTGAGTTTAGAGCCCCTCCTCTGCCTGATTCAGTTTTTCTAGAGTTTGGAGATGGGATTGATGGTTTGAGGACTAGTCTTGGCTATTCTCTCATTTCCTTGAGTATAGAGTTTTGGTTGGCTTTGATGGAGAAGAATAAGAATTAAAAGCTCCATCACTAGTAGGAAGCCACTGGTTTCTACATATTGGCTGCATTATAATGCACAGGAGCAAAGAGAACATACAGTGAGCTGGAAATTCTCACACCATTAACGATAATGGCCCTACTTATTGATATTGGCATTTATTTATTACTGATTTCACATATTCTGTGGTCTTTCCTGTTGGTTTCCTCTATTTTTCTAGCACACTTTCTTTTTTTTTTTTGGTATCGGGAGTCAAACTCAGGACCTTGCACTTGCCAGGTAGGTGCTTGTGCCTCTGAGCTATATCCCTGGCCAGCCTCTATTTTTCTGAAGGCAGGTGCTATACTATTATTATCCTCGTCCTTTTCACACACACACACACACACACATACACACACACAGCCCACCCTCACATTACCTCAGGCATCAAAGGCAGCAGGGATTTATCAGTCTCACATATAAAGAAGGGATCAGTTGTTGAGAGCAACATGTTCACAGGCAGGGAGGAAACATTCTTTATGACCAAGGGCTGGTAACCAGGTTCCAGCTTAGTGTTAGGTTTCTGTGGAAAAGGACAAAGAAGAAACAAACCAAGCTATAGTTAACAAAGGTCTCATACCCATGGTGAACAACAAATTCAAAGCCACCTGCAAGCCCCCTTAAGTATCTATGTCCCCCGATAGAAGTTTATACACATCATGTGGAATGATGTGTGGTAGACTACTGAAAAGCAAGCCTACAGAACCTAGAAAAGACAGATCAGATTTTTAACTCTTGTTATCTAGTTTTAAAAAGCTTATAGAAGCCGTGCTTCTGGTTAGAACTATGACTACAGGAGTTTCCACAATACCATAGCACAGAGCCTAATAAATTAGCAAGATCTTGTGAAAAAAATCTAGGTATCGCTCTACGAGACAAATATTTGCCCTTAGGTAATGATTTTTCTATGCTTAAAATACCCATATTGTCAGCCTGCTTATCTTGTTAGTATAGACAAGTGCTCATAACTATTTTCTGTAATTTTTCCTGATACCTGCAGGAGATTTAGAAGAAGCTTCTCACCCTGTTAGATAAATTATATTTAAATTTTCAACAGAGAAAGCCTCTGAAATGGATACTGAACTGGAAGTTTCTGGTCGGATTGGATTTTTCTCATTCTGATGTTTGGGC
Organism: Chinchilla lanigera; assembly: GCF_000276665.1. Lineage (NCBI taxonomy): Eukaryota > Metazoa > Chordata > Mammalia > Rodentia > Chinchillidae > Chinchilla > Chinchilla lanigera. Next base: position 3,741,763 of record NW_004955484.1, read on the forward strand.
CCACATTCTTTCTTGTGTGCTCTGGAAAGGAGTTTAGTATCATTGGGGAAGTGACCAGAAGGCTTCATCTCTGGCCTCCAAAGATCACCTCCCTCCAGTCATTCCTGGGCTCTTCTAAAACTGCAGCCTGTTTTTGCCAGGCCTCTGTGTTTGGATTTGCCTCTTTTTCTTGCTCCAATTTCAGTTGAATCCTCCTGGTTTCGTATGCTGACATGACTTTGTCTTTCAGTTTTTGTCCTGCATAATCTTCCTTCCATGTGGTTCCTGGGACCTTGGCCCCTGGGGAGCTTGGATGGCCATTGTCCCTTGGCTGTAGCCTCTGGCGCCTGCATTAGCTCCTTGTGTACTCCAAGGACATGTCAGGGTCTGGCACTAGCCATTCAGTGCCAGTCTTCGATTCGTTCCCTCTAACATCGCAGACACCGAGTCCTGTTGCATCTGCAGGCTGCAAACCCCAGGTTAGGGAGGGATGAACCGCACATTTAGGCCTACTAAGTAGCAGGCTGAATCGAGAACTGTCTACCCAGCGACCTTCCCTGAAGGCTGCTGTGTCATTGCAGATGGCTTTGAAGTGAAGAAGCCACACTTGGCTGGTTTTGGCAAGAGGCCATTCAGAGAGTGGTGATGAGAAGGAGTTGAAGCCCAGAGAAGCTGATCTATTTTAAAATGACCCCTTCTCTCTGGGTTGTTTGTCTCCCCAAATATCAGCAGACAGAATTTGCGGCTGGAACTTCATGAAGCAAACAGGCTGAAGGTTTCAATTGACCTTTTCAATCCCACAGAGATGTACTTTCATCTCCACAGCTTATGAATGGTACAATCGTTATAAAGTAGATCACATCTGTGGAAACAGTTATAGAAAAACCCTTTGCATAGAAAGGTTTGTATCATTATATTCTAATGGACCAAAGAAGACATGCTGCCTTGAGCTGACAACAAGGAAGCAGAACAGAGAATTGAATGTCAGACAATTAAATCTGAATATCAAGACCTGACTGATCTGTTACATGTGCTGTGATGAAGTTGTATTTATTCACCATCCCTGGTACGCAGTAAACGTGGGCTGGAAATGAACAATGAAAAATACAGTAGCAGGAAAGATTTCAAGTTTCTGATATGTAGGGAAAGGAGAGAAGGATATAAACAAACAGAAGGGAGTTGTGATTATATTCACTTTTTAATTCAACAAGTAGTTACTGCCACATTCAGAATATCTGCATATTTTAATCTGGCCATGAACTCAAACAATAGGCATTTAAGCAAAAATATGCTATGCCCCCAAAAAGCATGAGGATATAAAGAGAAGAAAAAGAGCACTATCCATATCTTTTTATGAGTGTTTGTGGGCTTAGAAAAATCTAATAAAACTAAGCTGCATATTTAACATATATTATAATGTCTTGCATGGAATAGCTACTCAATAAATATGCATTGAATTTTCTCTGAATAGCTGTGTTTAGGGAAAATACGATGTCACCTAACTCGGTGCACCTGTTGCCAATAAATATCTTTCCTGATTACTTAAAAAGAAAGAATTTAAAGCAGAGTGATGAAACTTAGTAACTGTGGTTAATGCTATTTTTTTTTTCCGTTTGCAAGGCCTCATACACGCTAGGCAGTGCCCTACCACTGGGTCACAGCCCCAGCCCAACACAAACTCAGCATTTCCTTTTTACACGTGTTATAGGTTTTGTTAGCTTCATGTTTAGCCTTGCTGTCACTGAAACTCTTGTTCTACTTCTTCAATGCCGACTTTCCCCCTAAGTCTGCTCTTTGCTGTGTCTTTTCTGCCCCATACATTGTAGATGTCTAGCATACTGAAGGTACTTCAACATGATTTACTGATTTTAATTAAACCTGTGTATCTCATCTCCTCTACTGGACCGTAGTTCCTTTATTCATCTCCTCACAGAGCACCTTATGCAAGGTGCTCAGTAGATTTTTCTTTGTTTTGTTGAACGACATGTGATGGAATGCCCTACCAGAATAAATGGTCTTGAACATTCTCCTGTAAACCTCAAAGTAATGAAAGGAACTTCAGTTGATCTCCCCATGGCTGGGTAGGCTCTACCATACCTAGCACTTTTGTATGACAGCATAGATCACATGACTGGACAATGGCTTCCTTTATGCTTGGTCTTTCCAGTAGGCTGTGAACTTCATCAGGGCGATCCTATGCTCACTGCTGTAATGCCAGACCCCTGTGCATTGCCTGGGACACGAGAGGTGTGAATAAATATTCTGCTCAGCAGCCAGCTTGGCTGTCTTAATGAATAAATCTGACCATGCTACTCCCTTCCCCTAAGTGTTCCAATGGTTACAAGAAGAAAATTCAAAGTCCTGAACATGTATTACAGGCATGCCACTCACGTCTGGCTCCTGCCCCTGTTCCAGAGAAATCTCCAGTGAGTCATGTACATTCTCTGCCAAGGCGGGCTTTTCTCAGGCTCACCAGGACCTTTCCCAATGCAGGCCCTTGGCATAAGCTTTTCCTTCTGCCTACAATACTTTCCCCCTCCTTTGTCACTAGACTAACTCCTACTTTTTACTTCAATCTAAATTTGAGTTACCTGTTCAAAGAAGCTGCCTATGACCACATGTATAGCTAAGGCTATGTCTTCCAATCTATGCTTTCACACCAGTTCACAGTTTTTCAAAGCAGCATTTACACTGGGATTGAAACAATAAAATTTGAATTATTTATTACCGTCTATAACCTCTACCTGCCTCTTAGCTTTGATTATGTCTGGTTTATCAGACTTTGGGCACCAGCACAGCCCCTGAATCAGAACAGACGTTCCATACGTGTTGCTTTTGAATGGTAAACAATTCTTGAATGGAAGCCTGCTTAGGAGTAGGTCAGGTCACACATTGATATCTCTCCCACCTCTTCACCATCCCAACCCCTGCTCTGGCAGCAGCCATTCCTATCTCCCCTTTGACCCCTGACCCTCTCATTTATTATTGCCTGGCCTTAACAGTCATATGAAGTTCTGGACATCTTAAAGAATGTAAATCAGAAGTTCTTGTTATTTATTGTCTAGCAGTGCTCAGTGATCTACACAATTTAGTTTATATCTCAGCTTTTGTGTATAATTAGAATGATAACAGAACCTATAGTGTGGGGTTTTTGTGAGCGAGAGTTGGAAAATGTATGTAATGGACATAGCTCAAACCTAGTGATACTAATCAATAAGTGGTATCTTTTCTTATTGATTATGAAAATCATTGGTAATTTTAACCCAACCCTAAACTATGATGTTTATTTTACCTAAAGCAAAATGGTTGACTAAAATATATTTTCAGTGCTCTATAATATTCCTTTTTTGGTTCTATATATCAGGACTGTTGGAAATAGAATTTCTATTTCAAAGAATTATAGGTTTGGATTCAGGATTTTTAGTTGAATATGTACTGGCTGTTGACTTTTAAAAACTTTGGCTGAATAATGGTTGTAACAGGATTCCAATTAATTTAGTTTATAAAATTAAATGGTGAACATAGCTGGGTACGGTGGAGCATGCCTGTAATCCCATCACTCTGGGAGACTGAGGCAGAGCATTGCAAATTCAAGCTCAGCCTGGACAACTTAGCAACTTAGCAAGAGCTTTTCTAAAAATAAAAAAGAAAAAAGGCTGGGAATGTCGCTCAGTGCAAAGACCCTGGTTTCAGTCCCCAGTAACACCCAAATTGCCAAACAACAAACAAACCAACCAAAACACCCTGCCTAGGTCGACCCTAATCAGGGCACTTAGGCTCCTCGGCACAGCCTCACTGACCTTTTCCAGTCGGTATATGAGCTGTCTGGTGGAGAGCTGGATGAGAGGTGCTACGAACTCACAGAGGATGTTCACGGTCATCAGCAAGCTTTTCACCTTCTTTGTGCCAACCATAGCGTGACACACCAACCTTTCTTTGACTACCTGCACACAATATGGAACAACAGTTTTGGAGTAACCATAACTCAGAAAATGACTGACCAAGAGCAAACCAATTCCAGACTATCTGCTGAGACCGTGAAGGAAGACCGCATTTCCCTGAACAGTGTATTTCAGGGATTGTTCTCTGTCATACAGTTATGGTCTGGTTCATTAAATATGGCTTTGATGAATTCTGGGTTTCCTTCTTATTGCCACTGAGGACATAACCAATTTACATTCATATCTTGCTATATATACATATATAATTACATAGCAGGAGCTAGGTTAGGGGCTGGGGTGTACAAAGCAATGATGAACGAGGTGGATAAAATTCTTCATGGGGCTTGTAGTTAAATGGCAATTACATAATTTCTTATCAAACTAGTTAAAAACTGTGGTTGGATTAATTTTGTCTTTCATACTTACATATTTAAAAATCATGCACTAGAAAATATTTTTTTTTGCATTCAAGGCAATATATATATATATATATATATATATATATATATATTTCTACCTTTCTACCTTTACAAGGTAGAAAGAATCAAAAGTGAATTTATATCATGAATAGCTTGTACTGAGGAGGGCTCAGGTTTGGGATGTTAATGAATTCAGCTGTATAACACGATTTGGAAGCACATGCAGGGAAGCTTTTAGCAAAGCTTAAACTGAATTTAGTACCTCAGTAGCTTAGATTTAATGCTTTTTAAGGACATGTTCAATTCTTGATAACCACATCATACATGTGCTCCGCCTACAGGTTGTGTTTTGTGATAAACAGCTATATTCTATTCATCTCTGCATCCTCAGTGTCCAGCACAGCGTTTATCACATGGTACATAGTCAAAAAAGTTGACTGATCCCCTGAGTAACAGAGAGAAGGAACATATTATAGACTCTACAATGACAGATAAGACTTTTTTTGGCACTGGGGATGTATTCTAACTGAAAATGCTTTGTGAAAAAAATAATATAAATGAAAGTGGACCCTGTGACCCTAAAAAAGTGAAGAAATGGACCAGCTTTCCCATCTTGTCTCTGGGATATATTTCTTATTGCTTCCTCTTTCATGAGGAGAAAATTCACTATAACTTCCAAACATGGTAATACAAGCAGAAGCTCAAGCAAGCATCATTTTTCATTCACAAAGTCTGCATTTGTGGGGTGGGAGAGACTTTTAAGTGACTTCAAAAATTTGTTTTTAGTTTTTTACTGTTTCCAAACTCCATGAGGGAAATGCAATAAATAGACACATGGTTTGGATCTAGTTAAATGTTTCAAGCAGAATACGCACTGATAATGTAAATAACAGAAGAAAATTAAAGTTTCTGAAGATGAACATGACTATTTCATTGACACATACAAAGATGATGTTTTTAAATGTTATGCTATTGTAACCATTGGCAAGGGCATAAGTCAGGTATATGTTGCCATTTATGAATAGGTAAGGCAACTCTGAGTATCTATAAAATACCTTTTTGAATGAATATTAAATTAATACTGGTAAGTGTTAATAGGAATATTTGCTTTGACTACAAACTGGATGTTTCCTTCCTAAGACTTGCTGGCTGGTTACTGTTGACCCTAGGAGAGTGAGAACCTGCTTTAAACGATCCTTTAAGGTTGTGCTCATGGTAGCTATAGAAACAAACGAAACTGAGCAGAGCTGAACCTTGAAAGCAGCGGATGCTGCCATGGTAACTCAGTGCTGTCCAAAATCCTTGCGAAACCACATTCTTTCTCAGGTAAATGTCAAAGGACTCTCCTAAGAAATAGACACAGTATAGCAAAGATTTATTTAGGAGAAAAATAGCTTCTAAATGTGCTTTCCTCTTACCCTGGGAGTTGCAGAATAGCCTTCCAGAATCACATCGATTGTCTGGCCTGGGCATAGCTCCATCCTGATGGGATGAATCTGAAACACTGGACTTGATGGATCTCTGGGCCCCTGGGAGCCCTGGGATTGGAAAGGACAAGCAGATCCCTTTTTAACCTGTCCCTTCTTGTTCGGCTTGTCCTGGGGATGGAAACCCTCATTCATCCAGAACAGCTGTTGGATCCGACGTCCCATGTTGGTCAACCTGAAGCGGTAATAATAGGTATCCAGGCTGGAAAAGAAAAGGCAGGTATATTGAGAAAACTCAAGTTATGGATGTTATATCCAGCTCCATACCCTTGGGATTTACTCTTAAGGAAATACTTAAAAAGAGTAACAGGATAAGATATTCTATTTTTTTTAATGTAGAAATTCTAAGATATGAAGGTACACGGAACTATCACAGTGATGGAGTAGAGTAGCTCCTACTCAAGGGCCCGCAAACTTGGAGTCATGAACCTGGGTTTGGTCCCAGAGTTGCCAGCAGTAGGTGAGGAGGGTTTGGAAGGCAGCCCCTGCAAGGAGGGTAAGCACAGCCCAGGACACACAGACACGTTTCGAGTGGAAAGCACTCTGGTCAATGAGAGATAGTTCTGAGCTGTTCTGAAAGGGAGGCAGACTATCAACTGGAGAAGAAGCATATTTGAAGTTGTGTTGAGCAAATTTCTATGGACTGAGTAAAATGTCTCTGATAGGTTCAATTTGAAGGATGCGCTGAAAAGAAGCAACAGATATCTTTGTTTTGGTACCGGGAATTAAACTTAGGACCTTGTGCGCTGTGCCGCTGAGCTATATCCCCAGCCTGCAACAGATATCCTTTAAGCTTTATCAGAGGCCGGGGACCTCTGGACTGAAGTGGGCTCGAACACCATCCAGACTGGGCATTTTTCTTGGATAATGTACTTCAAGACGTTGCTATTTCATTCATTCATTCATTTATTCATTCATTCATGATCTAATCTACAAAAATGTACTAAAGACCTCTTGACTGCCTGGTTTTTTGTGAATAAATTAAGGTTTCTAATATTTTAAAGGTGGGTCAGATGTGTTTTGTTTGGGCTCTAAAGAATTGATTTATAGCCTTAGTTTATTTTTTTTTTTTTTTTTTTTTTTAAGGCAAAATGCACCTTAGGACTTATTTATTTTTATTTATTTATTTATTTATTTTTATTTTTTTTTTTTTTTTTTTTGGTACCAGGCATCAAACTCATGACCTCTGAGCTAAACTCCCAGCCCCTCATTTTAAAAATATTTTATTAGACTGAGATTTCATCGTATCTGCTCCTCCTTAGGAAATGACATAGCTACTAAATAAGTTGAAGCATCAAATAATCAGAAGAAATGTTTGTCAATTATCAGGTGAAACAATTTCTCTTTAAATATGTGTCTATAGGACATGCTCAGTGGAGCAAATTTTCCTGCCAGTTTAACTTTATGGCTAATGGTAGGCTTTGAGGGACATAGTAAATAATATGTGCTGTTTTTTAAACTAGGTAGGGTGTTTTCTCCTTATTCACAGTGTATCTTTGAACCACAGAAACACAGCCATCATAGAAATAGAAGCTCTGAAGATCTAAAGACATTGTTCCATGCCATGCAATAGGTGGGGGGTATATTTCTGTAGACCAGGGGTTGGTCAACATTTTCTGTAAAGGGCAGAATGATGATAATAATAACAACAACAACAACAACAACAATAACAAAAATAGTAATAATAATATTTTAGGCTTTTTGGTCTCTTTCTTAACTCTCTGTTGTAGTGTGAAAACAACCAAGGACATGCTGGCTATGTGTCAATAAAACTTTATTTATGTAAGCAGACAGTGGGCTGCAGTTTTCCTATCCCTGCTTTTGATGATTCTTCTTACTGCTGGCAACATGAGTATGTGCCAAAAAGAACAATAACATTGTATACAGAGGGGAAATTAGCAGTTAACCCTTACAGTTGTTTTTATATTCAAGGAAAACTATTAGTTAACCCTCCAATTTCAGGCAAGGGTTGGAATATCCTTTGGGACTATCTGATATTATTTATAGATTAAGAATATGGAGTTAGATCAAGTTTGTGGCACCTTATTTTTTATATTAGATTTGAGTATGTTTAAAGAAATTTAAAAATAGAAGCATTGGTATGAAATGACAAAATGCCCTAACTTTGGCCAACAGATGGACAGAAAGTAGGATTTTTGTAACTGGATGCTTCTTTGTAAACATACACAATTCAACTCTCTGACTTGCATGTTACTCAATTTGCTTTTGGTTTATGGTATTTTCAGCCAAATGCCAAGTTTTGTTGGTAGGGCAGAGGCAAGGAAGCATGGGCAGGGTTGTGGGGAGGGCTCCTGATTACCTCCAGTTACATTTTCTCTGAGCACAGTGCATATGACTTGCTTTTAGGGGCTGTTAGAACAGCAGGTAGGAGAAGCAACCTGTGAAATGTGATCACAGTACTCTTACATGCAGGTGCAAATCCAGCTGGTCCCCAGTGGTCAGTTACTGATAATTGCATGACTATCTTGAGGAATCAAAAATAAATCTCCACATGTATAGTCTACCTTCACCATTCAAACCTCAGGCTTTTTAATATCTGTACTATATTGTGCTGCTCAGAGGAAGTCAACTCCTGATATTTCAACTGTGGTATCGTAGGAGGCAAGTAGAAAAACGATACCAAAACAAGCTGCTGACTTTGTAATACCTGATAAGATATTTGCAATCAGTTTTTGCCTCCCTAGGTATACCCTGTTTAGGTTTTACATCCAGAGAGTGGTATTAGAAGGATATTGGAATCAAAGGGGAGAAATCATGGTTGAGACTCTAAATTCATTACAGAGAAGTCACTGCAAGTTAGGGGGAAGAGTACACATCCTAAGTCATCCCCTTCTCTAGTGTAATCAGACATAGATTGGTGAATATAGCCAAGCTATAACTCAGAAATGTCTTCTTGTGGCTGATGTTCCCACTGAGAAGGGGGAAAGTGAGGCTGGAACAGGAGAGGAGCTGAGCTGGCTGTCCTATTTACTTAAAAACAAGTTCCTAAAGTAGGTGATGGTGCAACTTATGAGATATCAATAAAAATCGGCCCATCATAGTTCCCTACCTAAAATGTGCTCCCAAATTGAGTTCCGGAGCAAAGGGCTTATCTGAAACAATGGTAGAACCAATTCCTGAAGCCTGGACAGGAATCTGATAGGTGTTGCTGTTTTCAATGTCCAAAATGACTGTGTCCTTGAACGTCAGAATGTCATTCAAGTTGGCAGTGAGCGTCAGGGGAACATTAGCTTCCTCGGGAACCGTGCCTTCACTGGGTTCAATTGTCCAAAGGGAGTTTTTGTTTGCCTGCAACACAAGACCACAAGTTAACAAGGACGATATTCTTGGCTTTTCGTTCTGTACATATTAAAGTCCTCTGTACTTCACATGGTTGGCATCACAGAAGTCAACATCAGAGACAAACATTACTTTTTAGAATCAAAGCAGCTGAATGTTTGTTGGCATTTCCTTTTTCAAAAAGCTATCTGATTCTGAAGAGCAAGCCTCCGATTCTACTTTTGAATGCTCTGTGAAGATTCTTTACATCTCTTTCCCATGATGACACCCCAGTTTTCTAAGAAGCATATACTAATTATCTGCTCCAGTCTCCAAATTCTGAGATAGCAACACAAGGTACCGCGTTCTTTATGGAATTTGGAATTTTAAAAGAAATGCTTTTCAAATGCAAAGTTGCTAGCATTTTACAGTGAAGATGAATAGCTTTTATTAATGAACACAATATAGGAAGTGACCCTGAATTCTACTATTTCATAGCAATTAATAAGATTTAATTAGCTAAAATTCAAAACATCTTGAAATACACGATAGGGCAGAATTACAGAGCTGGAAATGACTCCCACCAATCTATTCCTTTTAACTGCTTAGTGCTTTACAGCTCACTCATTTTCTTCCTCAAGTTCTTTGGCAAAATAACATCATCTCTGACCGTCACATCTTATATAGCAAACCTAGCTCTCACACTTCTGTTCATCTTTACCTTCATAATTTACTTATTTATCATCCTTATTGCCTGTCTCCTTGTACTACAGGTACTCTGTAGGGACTTTTGTCTTTTCTTTGTTTGTTTACATTTGTTTAAATACTGTGAGCATCTATAGCTCTGTGTGGTATAATAGTAGGTGCTTAATAAATATTTGACAGTGAGTGCATTTAATTATCTTTATGGTAAGTAACTTATTTCTTCTAAAAGATAACTTAGTCCAGGTTCTAACAACTCAAACCATTAGACATTTCTTCTTGTGTTAGGCAGACATATGCTTTCTTTGAACCTTCTGCACATTGGTTTTTGGTCACTTCCGGGGAGTGATATAGGATAAATTGAGCCTATTCCTTTTGCTTACCCTTTCATATCCTACATCCCAGCTTCAGAAGAAAACCTCACATGTTACAGTCAGACTCCAAAGTGAGGTTAAGGTGTCAAATTAGAAAAAAAGACTCGTGCTATGAACATTTGGTTCAGTTTTGAAGTATTTCTGCTTCTTTGATGGCAATCTATTTTCTTTTCTTTTAAAAAGGAGTAGTAAAAAAAAGAACAATAGCAAAATGCCAACATCACAGACATAAACAGAACAAAGCAAGAATATTGAGAATGATATAGGGTTTCAAAATAAAATGATAGGAATTAACAGTGGTTGTTATATTACATATTGTTATCTTCAGTGAAGTTGCTCAAATTACCAGATGTAAGAATGGAAGACTATTCAGACCACTAAAGAGAATAAAAAAATTATTTAAAAAAATTAGAGATAATACAGAGTTTCACTGTACAAGATGGTAGGAATTCACCAATTGTATTGCATATTGCTGTCTTCAAATCAATTGCTCAGATTACCAGATATAAACATGAAAATTGGTCAAAATAAAATTTTTTTAAAGCATTAACTATTCCTTTCAGTAAACCACCAGATGTAAGCAGTACAGTTATCCCAGTTTTCCTTCTACATACATATACATTTTTTTTTGCATTCCTTTTTTCTTTCTTTTTCTTCTTTCCCTTATCCCAGTTGTTCCTTCCTTTGAGCAGTTTCTTTCCCTTTCATATTATCTATTGTATGTTTTGGGTTTTATTTATTCTTTCAGGTTCTTACACTGGGGAGACAATATGATGTTTACACATGTGCATCCGATATATTTCACTTATAAGTGTGGTCTCTAGTTGTATCCATGTACCTATAAAAGCCTCAAGTTTATCTTTTTTATAGCTGAGTAATACTCCATTGTATAAAAATACTGCATCTTTTTTTATCCATTCCTCATCTGATGGACATTTGGGTTTTCCCCAAGATTTAGCTATGACAAATTGTGCTGCTATAAACATGGGTGCACATATATCATTGTGGTATGATGTTTTTAATTTTTCTGGGAAAATACCCAGAAGAGGAATAGCTGGGTTAAGTGGGACTTCTAATTTTAGTTTTGTGAAGAATCTCCAAACTGATTTCCACTGTGTTTTCACCAATCTACACTCCCACCAACAGTGGAGAAGGGTTCCTTTTCCGCTATGGCCTCTCCAGCATTTGGTATTGGTTGATTTTTTTGATGATAGCCATTCTTTCTGGGGTGAGATAGAATCTCAGTGTTGCTTTAATTTGCATTTCTTGAGTGACTGATGAGGTTGAACATTTTTTCATATATTTATTCACCATTAGAATTTCTTCATTTGAGAAGTGTGTATTCACCTCAGATTGATGGCAATCTATTTTCTCAGACTGCTTTTAAAATTTTGTCCTTGTCTCTTAATGATGATAGTATAAGTTCATTATATCCAGCTCTGGATTCATTTTCACAGTCTTCTTGGAATCTGCTATCTTTCTGGAGTCTTTGGTTTCATATCTTTTATTCCTGAAATATTACCCACCATTCCCTGTTTAAATATTATTTCTGCCTCGCTTTCTCTTTCCCACTGTGGCAAAACACCAGTTATAGGTGTGTCTGACTTCCTAGTGCATCCGCTTTGGCCCTTGGCCTCTAATCTGCATTTATTTTGCTCCCTCTGCTTCAAATTCTTCTGAATTATCTTCCACTTCACTAATTCTGTCTTCAGTTGTGTATAATATGCTGTTAAATGCATACATTTTGTTCTTAGCTTTGGTGTTTTTCTTTGCACTTTATCATCCAGGTCTTTTATGTCTTTTTATAAGATTTTCAGCCTTCTGGGAGCTTTTACAATTCTCAAGCTTTTGCCTTTAACTTACTAGCTGCTCCTCTTTTTTCCTTCTAGTCATCTGTAAATATGATGAGCAAATTATTTTTTTAGGATTTTTCAGTAAATATAGCAAACACATATTCAGTGGCCATGAGGTCCAGGTGTGCTGGAAAACATAAAAATGCCCAAAGCACATTTTCTTCGCCTAAGAAGCTGACAGTGATGACATTCAGGGGCAACAACACTCAAATGACAAAAATGCAAGTCAGAAGGAGGCTGGGGTGAATGTGCCCCGGGGAAATCTAGAGAACATGATGCTTTTGTGGAGCAGAGGATGTTAAAACCCTGTGGCTGTGACGAATACACCCTATACATTCTCTTCCCTCCAAATGTGAAATCAGAACTAATTCTCAAATGGTGTTTCTTGGTTATGTTACACTATTGATTTAAACATTTTAATTTATTCTACTCTAATTATACACATAAATATCTGAAAATTAATAAAAAGCATCCTGCCCCCCCATTTTGATTGCTATTTCCTTTAAATCAATTACTGATAATCATTAAGCATTAGCCTTTTGGGAAAGGGCTGAAAAAGAAAAGTGGTGGAAATCATCCAGAAACTTCAAGGATAACGACTGGAGGAAAAGCTACACTCTCCAGTTCACTGGAGAAGGGCTCGATGGTTCTCTGGTAACTCTTCTCCGGCTCTTCATACCCTTCCAAGTATAATGGCTGAGAAGAAGCCCTCTAAAGTAGAGCATACAGAAGAAAACAGCGCATTTAGAAACAAAAGTAAAATTTACTCTATGAGGTGGACTTTAGAGGCTATTCCAGTCTAAAATTATCCTAGTCTAAATTAATTTCTATGGTATATTCCTAGCAAAAGGAGAAAAAGAAATATAATAACACATAGCATCATATTAAGGGAAATAAATCAGAAACACAAGCTTAGATACAATATGGTTTCTCTCATTTGGGTAATCCAAAGTACAAATAAGGAGCAAAATAAAAGACTAATAAAAAGAAACAGCGAGATGTTTTGCAAATGGGGAAGGGACCAAGAGACCAAGGTAGGAGGAGGGGGAAAGGGACGTAAAGAGATTTAAGAAGCATCCTGTACATATGCCAACTCCCCCTCTGAATGTAATCATGCTATACGTCACAAACATAAGGTAAGAAACCCCAATAATAATAAAAATGGGGCCAGGGTATCTAGAGATGGAGGGAGAGAAGTGGGTGCGGAGGGGAAGGAGAAAAAAAAGGACTGAGATATGTAAAGTACATGTACCTACCCTCTAAAATGAATGTGAACATCATATACTCGCAACATAGACTGTACTAAACAAACAAACAAACAAAAACACCAGAAAAGTGTAGTTCTATGGGGCTCAGGTACAATGGAGGCTATGAACAAGAAACTTCCTGATAAAATGGCACTGGTGATTTCTGAAAATGAGAACGTACATTACATTACAGATTATAGGCAAGAGTTAGAGACTACAACCAGGCAGAATCTTACCAAACTCCTGGCCTGGCTCCAAGGCAGATTCACAAACTGAATTGGTCAATGGGGCCCAATAGCCCCTCTCTTAAGATCTGCCTCACAGGTACTTATACAAGGAGAATCTAATACTTAAACCAAAATGCCAATTTCCAAATTTGCAACTGAGGACAAATCCTGTTAGATAGACCAAAATGATTGTTATATTTCCTCCTAGGTTGAAAGTCTACATGGGAAATAAGTAAATTGTATTTGAATGCAATTAAATAAAATGAATTAAATAAAAACAAAGAACAACATTTTTAAGATTATTATATAATGAGGATGTATATGAATGATGATGAGGAAATTTTATTTTAATGTTGGTATTAAGGGAAATTGTAGGTTTAAATTAAGAGTCTTAATAGTGCTCATGATCTTTGAATGTGGAACATCCTTAGTGACATAGAAATGGAGGAAAATAATTAAGCCTTAAATATTATATTAGATAAATTAAGATTGGGAGAGAGATATTTGTAACAATTGTATTTAATGGACGTATGGAAAAAAATGCTGGATCTTGCATGACTCAATCTGTTTTTCAAAATTTTCTCTGAGGGGGCTGGGGATTTAGCTCAGCGGCAAAGCGCCTGCCTGGCAAGCGCAAGGTCGTGAGTTCGGTTCCCGGTACCAGAGAAAAACCAAAATTTTCTCTGAAATTTTTCTCCTCACAGTAACTTAGCCCTATGAGAGTATTAAAATATTATGAAAACAGTAAGCAAAATCTTTTTCCTGAAAATTAATACATTTAGTAATTTAATAATGTATTGGTAAAATATAGGAATCCTTATAAGTTTAATCTGTAGGAGTGTAGATAAATTGTTAATGGCAGAAGCAGCAGCAAGAATCAAATACCATAATATTCTGTTCACATTTAGGTTTAAAGGAATGATTTTTTTCATAATGTACCAAAACATTTTTTTATTAGTCTCAAAGTGAAAACACTAAAATTCTCTAACACATGAATCATAGGAGATGACACAAGGATCAGTTTAAAAGAGCGATACATGCAGATTCAATTTTCAATAGATATTTTAAAATAGATTGGAGCAGCTTCATTTCATCTACTGTTTTTATTACAGTAGATCAGAGTCCTTGACTTATGTCACGTTCAGTCTGACCTACACAATCAAAGCAATACATGGAAATAGGTTTTCCTGCTTGAACAAGCAGCCCTTCTCTTTTCTTAGAAATACTTGTCTTTCTTACTTGCAGTTTTTAGAATTTAGGCAGTTATTTTAGATAAGGTAGTGGTAGCTGCTATAACATGAAGACCCCTAATGTTCGATGGTTTAATTCAATAGGAGCTTATTTCTGGATCACACGAACTCCAGTTGGTGACAAGAGAGAGGCGCGGCTTCTATTTCACTCATTTAGAGTTCTCAGTTAAACAGATTCTGACATATTTAACTGTGGCTTCTCAGAACACAGAATGGAGGTCAAGTGCTAGGATTTATGCACCATGCCTGGAAGCAGGGTACAGCCCTTCTGTCCAATTCCTTTGGACAGAGCTCAGCCGTGCAGCTGCACCTACCCCCAGGGAAGGCTGAGAAATGTAGTTCAGCTTTGGGTCCAGAATGAAGGGATCAGATAGGTGTGGTCAGCTGCTTCTTGCTCTCTGACAAAACCACCTTATTGGTAGAGACCCCTGCACATCACCAGCCAGTCTCCCAACTCCAACTCTCCCGAATCTCAGATTTTGAAAGGTGAGAAGGCTCTTCTAGGAGAGAAACTTTGCATTTGAAGTCCTATAGGAATTTTGGGCCCAAAGTTCATATCCATCTGCTATTAGGACAAGTGTGTGTGTGTGTGTGTGTGTGTGTGTGTGTGTAGGGGGCAGCCAGGAGAGAAAATAAGAAAGTTCTAGGTAAGAAGATCTCGCTCCATTAGCCTTTCTTCCTGCATTTGTGGCCTTAGAGAACATTCTATCTAGTTTTGCTTACTTATGAGACTCAGCTGACAATTAAGACATAAATCAATGTCATTTTTGTCCTTTTATCAAAAAGCAAGGTGTCTTTTGAGCAGTTCTGTCAATGACATTTCCCCAATTCCAACCTTTTGTTTTCTTCCTCTAGCCAGCAGCACAGGTCACTCCTGTACTCACAGTGAAGTGAGGATGTCGTCAGCATAAGTGCTATTTCAAGTCAGGGGACATTAGTTTTCGATGGAGGTGAGCCATTTCCATTCTGAATCCTGCTGACATAGGGTAGGTGCTCTGAAAAGACCCGAATTTGCTTTCCAGGGCTGAACTGGTGCGTCTTCTTTTTGATGATGCTTATTCATCAATATGTGGCATAAAATCAGACAGCAAAATATATCATAAAAATCCAAGAACAATGCACACTAACATGGCAGATGCTGAAGTCTTGGGCCATCCTTCAAAAGTCAGGCTGTAAACTGGTGAAAGTCAGGCTGTGAACTCTCACGTCGTGTGTCTCTGGAATTTGACTTTCAGTGTGTCCTTTGCTTTAGGGGAGGGCTTAGTCTGTGTGACATTTTTTGTTATTAGTAATTGAGGCAAGTTAGACTACAAGAGAATTGGGTAAATGACAATTAGCCTAGCATCGGAGGGCTTTTTGTAAACTTCTTGAAACCACAATACAGCAAGGTGGCACAAATGGGAATAGGTTAGGAAGGAAGGCTCTGAAGGAAAAGGGATGTGGATTGGATTCCTGCTCTGCTGCTTTCTGGACTAGACTGTGGTGGGGGCATCGCTTACCCGTGTCCCACCTCAGTTTTCTCCTCTGTAGCTCAGGATACTGATTACGTCTTCAGCAGAGAGGTGTGGTGATGGTTAAATGAGATCATGCATATAAAAGCTCAGAACAGTATCTGCATAGAGTAAGTTCTCATAAATGTTGCCTACTATTTGATCTGCAATGCCCCACATGACACCTAAGTATGGGCTTAATAGCGTTTGCAAAAATAAATGACAAAACTTGGCAGAAGAGAAGCAAGTGGGGTGTGCAGTAGGTAGAATTCTAAGATGGCCCCAAGGTATCCGTCTCCTGGGGTACAAGGATCTTTTCCCAGCTAGTCAAATTTTAATCTAGGTGCTGCTGTGGAGGGATTTCGTAGGTACAGTTATGGTCCCAAACCAGTTGACTGGTCCCAATTCTCCTTAGTAGGCCTGACTTCTCAGGCTGGGTGGGTTCTTCCTAGTGTGGTGACTGACAGACATGAGAGAGCCTGTGGAAGGTGCTGCACATCAGGGAGCTGTGGATGGCTCAGGAGCAGCTGAGAGCAGTACCTAATAGCCAGCAAGGGAAGGAGGCCTTTATCATTCAGATGTAAGGAAAGAAATTCCACTAGGAACCCAAGGGATCAAGAGGTGGGCCTTTCCATTCCATGCTTCCTGTAAGAAATACGGCTTAGCTAATACACTTTTTCAACTTTGTGATCCTAACGAGAGGTTCTAACCAAGCCATCCCTAGACCCTAACCCATGGAAATGCATAGTTAATTAGTATTGTTGTAAGCCCTGAAATTTGTGGTAACTTGTTACCCAGCAATAGAGGACTAACACAAGGTTTCATATATTTGTTTCAAAGATGATAAAAACAAGCCTTCCATTAAAACTTTAGCAATAGCTGCCTCTGCCTTTTCTGCAAATGAGGACTGGAAAGTCAGAGTCGTTTCAGGGGGAGGGGCATAAAGAACCTGTACAGGAGTGTATGGCTGTGAAAGATGGGGAGTGTGTGATCTTTTGCAGTGTTAAATTCTGTGCCCACTGGTGATTGGCGTTAAGCCCTACTCTCTGAGGTTTCACATACATAAAGCTAACATTTACTTTTTATTTGACAATAGGGCATCAGAGCATTTCTTATGCAGCACTCAGCTCCCAAGGTGAACTGGCCAGAGCTTTTATAAGTTTCTTTATTGTGCATTTCATATTTGCCCCAAAAGGTAGAAGCAAATGCCATTGTTTGCACATGTCACATCCACAATAACTGAAAGTGTGAATATGCCCAGACAGCACTGCTATTCTGTAGTGCTAATAACTATGAAGCTTGTAGAAAACAACACCTTGTGCTTATTATTATTATTATTATGTTCAAGAAATAACTCATTTGGCATTTGAAATCTGCAAGAACTTCCTTCCATGGAAGGAAAGAAAGCAAGTAACTGCAGGAACCAACATACAGTGAGGGATTTCTGTGCATTTATACCATTATCTCAGCAGATAATCAATTCTTTGTGAAACAAGAACGGTGAGGAGTCACCAGGGCCTGTCTTCTTTTCCTCTTCTAAATAGTATCTCTAGTCATACAGTTCTCTTTCCCCAAGTGAGTCACGTTGCTTCTTAAAATAATGAACTGCTAATTACTGTAGGAGACGAGGTGAAGAAGAATGGGAATTAGAATTTTGCAAGGCAGTGCAGAGTCCTGGTTAAAACTTATGTGGGCTTTGGAGTCACAGGACCTCATGGTCAACCCTGGACTCTGTCATTTATAGCCAGGTGAATTCAGGCTCACTTTAAAAGTCTAGGCTTTGGTTTCCTCATCCTTTAACTGTGCTTCATGCAGATGAATTAAAACAAGTGCCAAATACATAGCACCTTGTCTTCGCACGGAGTAAATATCCAATAAATCGTAGCCCCATTTATATTATTTTCCAAAACTTCGTAATTAATTCCTCTCCTGTCTGGCACCCTCCCCAGTCTACAGCTATGACAGGGCTATCTTTCATAGCTCTGACACCGGTCCTCTCCTGCTGAAATTCTGGATGGCTCTCTAATCTCTGGCTCAGTGATGCTAAGTCTTTTATCTCCTTCAAGAAAGCCATGGTACCCCTTTACAGAAAAATGCACGTACAATACGCACATGCACACTCACCCATAACAAGTTGCAGAGATCATTGACCCCTAAGTGTGGCAGACATTTATTATTTTCTTTTTGATTAACGTACAAGCTCAATTTTTATGTTTGAGGGGCCATTATTTTGCATGCATCTTGGTAGAGGCAGGATCTCACTTCCTTTTGAGAAGTCACCCAGGTACTTCACAAATATCAAGGCTCAAAATCAGAACTGATATACAAGATATGCACCTCCAGTCTGGAGGATTTAGGCCTAATTCTTAAAAGGGGGCTCCAATATCTTTTCCAAACTTACAGGAGAGTTGGTGATTCACCCTTCCCAAGTGTATTGAGTATCATCACAGCATCTCAGTGTGCTGCTCTTGGAAACACATCCCTATTTCTCTGTCTCTTTTCTTCTTAGCCTTCAAATCTCCCTCAAATCTTTTGATCTATGACACACTTTGACATAATTTATCATTTATTCCTCTTTGCTTACATCTTATAACCTAACTGTATTGCTTGTGTACTCATTTATTTTGTAAGATATGAATTCTCAAGGAAAAAAAAAGTTCCGTTTACCTTTTGTCTCTCCCTTCAGTCAGCTGTGTACCAGGGATGGGGACAGGGCTCAAAAATGACACTTGTTAGCCAACATATATGCAAACTATTCAGTCTCACCAGGAAACCAAAGAAGCACAAACTTAAATAACAATTAAAAATTTAAAAATCTTCTAGATTGGGCAAAAACAAGTATTGGCAAGGGTCTGGGAGAGAGTGACATTCTTTGACACTGCTGGGAGTTCAGCATATAAATTGGTACAAAATTTATAGGAAGAATTCATAAGATGTATTAAGACTTTTAGTCTCATTCTTGCTGTTTGACACAGTAATTGAATTTCTAGGAATTTAGTCAAAGGAAACAGTTAAGAGTGTGAGTTGTAATTAAGATACACACATTGTTTACAGCAGTGAAAGACAATCTATCAGTAGGGAGTTAGTTAAATAAACTATGCTGGAGTAAAATGGTGCAATAAAATCAACCAGTAAGAATAATCTGGGCCAGGCGTGGTGGAGTACACTTGTAGTTCTTCAGGAAGCTGAGGCGGGAGGATTACCATGAGTTTGAGGTCAACCAGGACTACATAGTGAGTTCAAGTTCAGCCTAAACTACATAGTGAGGCCCTGTTTACAGAGGAATATTCCTTAATAATTCATATTAAAAGTGATGACAATATATCTTGAGTGAAAACAGCTGGTAACAAAAATAGCACTAGCCCATGTGAGGGGTCAGAATCCACTGGTAAGCCTCATCATACACAGGAAAAAAGTCAGAAGATGCACGCAATAAATTTAATGGTGGTTACCCATGTGGTGGGAGTCTGAGTGATTTTTCCCCTTATTTTTGTCTGTTTTTTCTATAAAGATAATGTTATTTGCATAACAAGAGGAAACACATACTTAGATTTATTGAATAAGTGACTCCTACTATCGGGATATGGTCATTCTCTTTTTAACTGTACTGTCTAATCTCAGTCTTATTCTTTCTGTCTTTCTTAAAAGCTTAGAAAGAAGAATATATGTAAACAGTGTAAAATCCAAGTGGATTCAAAGGTTGAGGTCTACCTTTCTTGCCTTTGAATGACCATGATTCATCACCCTTACAGGTAGCCATTGTTAGCAATTTTTTTTGTGTATCTTCCCAGATATATTTTTTGGCTAAAAGAAAAAAACATATTTGCATACACATTTTTTCCTTTCATAAATAGTAGCATACTATACAGACTGTTCTGCATCATGGTTTATTATTAATTAATTATTTTTGCCTTACTTTTAACAAATGCATACATACACACATTTTTAAAAGTCAAACTCCCAGCTGTGTGTTGTGGGGTATATCTGTAATCCCAGCTACTCAGGAAGATGAGGCAAGAGGAGCTCAGGTTTGAGGTCAGCTGGGACAAGTTAGTAAGACCCAGAGCCAAAGTAAAAATTTGCAAAAGGGCTGGGGAAACTGCCTTTTAATACTTTCAGGAACACTATACTTTTACCAAATGCATACATACACGTATTTTTAAAAGAACACTTCCTATTGGTTCCCTCTTCTTGAGGCAAACCTCTCCAGCAGCCATCTGCTCTCCAACTCCTGTCCGCACAGGCTGCCTGTGAAGGCTGGCATCCCAGGAATGCCCCACTCTGCCCTCCCCCACATCCCTTCAGAATCTCTCCTCTGTTTGAATCTGTTTCCCGAGTCCCATGTTTCTTCACTGTCACCATATTTTCTTCAGTTACTGCCTAAGACAGGGAACACGGAATGTAGATGTTGTGAGATTGTGCCTGTCTGAAATGCCTTTATTTTACTCTTACAAATTGCTTAGTCTTTCACTAGCTGATGAATTTAAGAGCACGACTTACTTTCCTTCAGAAGGCTCCCTGCCCAGTATTTCTGTTAAGAAGCCTGATGCTACTCTGGTTCCTAATGATTTTGGTTTTGATCATTAAATTTTTTCTTAATCTGGAGGTTTCCATAGCTCTGCAGCTTTATTATCATGTTTTTGTTCAGCGTTCTAGCATTTAATGATATTGTACCTTGACACGAGCCGATTTTCATCCATTACCTGGCACAGTTCCACAGTCATTTCCGCAACTTCCTCTCTGCAGCTCTGAGCACATTTCCTTCGGTCCTTTTCCGGGATAATTTCTTCTGTACTCTAAAAGTTGCTCTTTCTAGGATACATACGAGGCTCTTAAAACTCCTGAACAAATCATCTACCTGCCTGATCTTCCCTAATTTCTAGCTTTTGGCCTTGTTTTTCTACATTCTGATAGGTCTTCAGTTTTGCTTTCTAACTACCCCATCAGATTTTAAATTTCTGTGATTCCATTTTTAATTTATTTGAGTACATTTTTATTATTGTTCTTTTTCAAAAATATTATGAACGCAAAATAATCTTTCATTTTCTTGAGATCAGTAACTGTCATTTGGTTTTATTTTAAACTTTCTTCTTCCTGCATTGTCTTGGTCCCCCCCTTTTAATGTTCTTTGGTTTCTTACTTCTGCATTACAGGCATCATGGGTAGAGCTTGGTTAAGTATTTACATTTAAAAGTAAAGCACTAAAACCTCTGTGTGTTTGGATAGCACGCAGCCATGTCGGCTGTCAGATTATTATTCCTTTTAAGGTAAATTGTTTTCTTCATCTAGATGATTTAATATCCACCTTTTGATTTTAAGCAGCTTTATTATAAGGTACCTACATGTTTGTTTTTTTTTCTGGTATTTACTTTGCCTGCTTTTTGAATATGTTCCTAAATATCTCAGCCATTATCTATTCTCCATTCTTTCTTCTTCTTCTTCTGGTATTCCAATAAGGATATCCCCTGTGTTTGTTTTCTTTACCATCTCTTCTGTAGTTTTCATCCTCTTCTGTTTTGCATGTTTCAATTTGGATAGTGTCTTCTTTTTTTTTTTTCTGGTACCAGGAACCAAACTCACGACCTTGAGCTTGCCAGGCAGGCGCTTTGCGGCTGAGCTAAATCCCCAGCCCCTGGATAGTGTCTTCTGATTTATCTTTTGACATCCACAGTTCTCTATTAGGCTGTGTGTACAATGCAGTTAAACCATTCTGTTAAGACCTTAATTTCAGTTGTGTTTTTTGGTTCTATAATTCCCATTTGTTCCTTTTATATTCTAATTTCTACTGAATTTTTAATTCTTGCCTCTTACTACCTTGAACAGATTAAGTACATTTTAGTTTTCTACTATTGTCTCACACACTTGGCTATTTCAAAATTAACTGCTGGACTTTGAACATAAAAATTGTACTGGTATTTTGAGGTCCTACACAATGATTTTTTCCTTTGATGATGCTACACATTTACTTCTGAGAAAGTTGTGAGGGAACTAGCAATCTTGGATCTTTTTCAAATAGGCAGAGATTGCAATGATTTGACTCAATTTGACAATTACCCTTGCTTACCACGTATCTCCAAACTTTCTTTTACTTTTGGGTTGTCATAGAATGGGTTGTTCCTTGTTTGCCACGGACTAATGATTTCCTTACATTGCTGGGCCTTTCTCCTTTATGTGTAAAGGAAAATAGTGTGGGATGATGGACTGCATAGAAAGGGTCTGACAACTGATATGCTGAGAGTCTTTGTTGGTCAAACAGTTGCTCTACCTATCAATTTCCCTATTTGTGGGGCAAAATATCTGTAAGAATCATAAAGCCAGATGACTTTGATTGTGCCAGGGAAAAGGTGCATGTGATCTACGTTGCTATCAAGTCCTATGTACCAATAATCCTTTTAGGTTAGTAGGTTAGCACGCTGGAACAAAGAATATAATGTTCTTTCAGAAAGTCATTTCCTTCTCAAGACCTAATGAAAGGTATCAGATTAAATACAGGCACAAAGGTAGTTCAATAAAAGAAAACAGGACAGGTCCTGACCATGCAGGCATGATTCACATAATGCCATGGGGCATCTGTAAAAAAATACCTAACTATGCTCCAAGAAGAGAATAAAAAAAACAAGGAAAGTAAAATTTATAAATAATAATTCATTTATTAATAAACATATTTTTGATAGGAAAGGACACAGGTATGCATCCACATTGAATTTTTATATTCTATAAGATGGCTTCTCTGTCAAAAATTTAGAGAAACAAATGAAGAGTGAGAAGAAGCAATAATAGGACTTCTGTTTCATAGGGCTCCATACTACATAGATGAGTTAGTTCAGAATCTTATAGATTCTCTCAATGTCCCTGTATCCTTTCCTTCCCAGCTGAGAAAGAAAAATAAGACCTTCATATGCAGTGCTAAGAATCTGTTTTCCCACAAACTACTGCACCTATTTCTTTTTGTTTGTCAACATTAATAATCAAAGCTATCACTTATTGAGTGCTTATTTTTTTTTCAATAGGCACTTTCTACACATATTAGCATGGTTAATTTTCTAGATGCCCTTATTAGTTATATTTAAAGAGAGGCAACCGAAGGTTCAAAAAGTTAAACAACTTGCCCTATACAGAATTAAAACTTGATTCCAGATCTGAGATTACACCCTTATTTTTCATGCTACAGTTACTGTCTCAGCTGTTCTACACTCAGCTCTTTGTTGAGTAACTATCAATTTGTAAGGCAAATTTGCTTGGCCCATGACCATATTTTCCTCAGATAATGTTTCCCTTCTCCCTTAAATGTGTCTCAATTTAATGTCCTAACATCCCAGAGATATACTTTTTCCTCTAAGGAATGAAACAATATTGTATATAACAATTTCATGACAATTAACATTTTAATAAAAACATACTCCAAGTGCCATCCCATGGAAAGTTCTACCGTGTCATGCTTGTGTCTCCAGGCTTTGTCCTTTTACCTGTGACAGAAAAGAGGAAATGGGAGGGAATATGGTTTTCTCCCTGCTGAACATTATATAATTTTAATGGATGTTTGTTCAGGGTTTTACACTGTTAATAAACCTCCACACCATCTTACTTACTATATTTCTTGTTTTTGTTCATTATATAAAAGTACATTTCATTTTGTGCTGGTTTAATGTTGAATTATGGCTGTCTAATGTCAGTGCACAAAACAGGTAGAGCAAAGGCTTCAGCTGACCCGACAATGACAGCCATCTCTTAAAAGCGACATGAGCTGGAATGATATGAAAGGAGTTATAGGTTTTCATAGAGGAGGAAAAGCAGGATTTGGAGGTTAAAAAAATAACCCATAAGAAGGGAGTTTTACCTTAGTTGCTTGCTTGATGACAGGCACTAACTGTATACTTGAATAATAATTAATTAGAAAAAGAACCAAATTTCTAAAACTAATTAAGAGCTGGGACAGACAGAATAAAGATGGACAGGCTTGCAAAGTATGCAAGAAGCTAAGATACTTTTCTGGACAGCTTCCTAGTGATAAGGAAATGAAACTTCTTCCTTTCATTTTGGCTTTAGCTTATACTCAAACTAATCATATTTGACCAGTACCCTGTCATTTTAAATTCTTGGAAGGTGCTGAGCCATCATGTTAACTAACATCCGATCAATAGTGCTCCTTCTCTCTGTGTGGCTTATGATCAATATGGCTGGCTGGAATCTGCCTTCTGGGTTGCACATTTAGCTTTGCCAAAGTGAAAGAAGTCTCTGTGGTGTGTGGGTAAGAGGCTCACAGTTCTCCGTCAGGCACAAACCTTTGTTTCTGGAAGTCTCTTGATGTTATCGCCACTGACATTCTCTTATCACTGAATGGGTCACTTGGGATGGCTCAGGACAAACTCAGTCCATTTGGAATCATCTTGAATTTTGTGTAGCAAAAGAAAAGCTGTCCGTCATGATACAGAGTCTTATTCTCTTCCTATCCCCTTGGTTCTATGAGTTTCTTTAACAATGTTTTTCAGAGTTTAGGCAAAGATAAAAGAACTCTGCTCTCTTATGCAGAGTTAAACACATTTAAACACATTTCACTATTCTTTTGTAAGCACTCAGATGGTAACACATAAAAGACCATAAAAGGTAGTTAAAAGGACTGACTATGTATCATGCATTTGAGCTTTCTGACATCATTAACACGAAAAATGAGACAAAACATTGAAAAAAATCAAGAACTGGGTGTAATAGTACTAAAAACAAGATAAACATAATATAGACCACAAATGGATCGAAATGAAAAGAGAGGCCTGAAGTCACAGACCTACTAGGTTCTTCCATCAGTAGAGGTAGCTTGAGGAAGAAAATGGGAACCACAAAGACCCTGCAGGTAGCAAGTGATGAAGGCCAATGTCCCCAGCTAAGGCAGCTTCCCTGAGTGGGAAGGAAGGCTGAACAAAACTGCGATGTTCTTCATGCTAGAGTTGGCACACACATCTGTGCCAGTGGTGGTAGGAAAGTACAGACCGTGATGTAGATAGAACTAGGCCAAGCCACTCGCTGGCCAATAGCTGAATCTGTTTCCAATGTTCTTATGGGAAATGAAGCTAAAGAGTTGATTTCGGACCAGTGAAGGCAAACGTAAACGTGCTTAAAAAAGGAAGTGTGAGCACTGAGGATGAGAGGAAAACATACTTCACGCCAGACTGATTTATTATTTAAAATCCTAAATGCACAGAGGGACAGCTGCAAACAATCAGGTAATGAATTCATTCTTGAGCAATCAATAGCCCAAACTGAAATTTGTTAGAAAGTGCACCTGAGATTCTCAAAGAGCGGTAGAATAGGATGAAATACATAAAACAAAGACTGTGGAACAATGACAGTGAGATTTGAATCAAGAATAAGATGCTATGGATAGCCCATTATAAATAGTGGAAATGAAAAATATAGCCACGGAAACTGAACTGAAAATGTGAATAGATGGGATAAATCTTAGAACTGCCAAAATCTAAAACAATTTGTAAATTGGAATATGACCAGTGAGAATGCAAAATAGGTGAAAAATTTGTGTAAGAAATAAAAATAGACATGTAGGACAGGAAAAAAAGAAAGAAGAAGGAAAAAAACCCCTTGTACTCACATCCATACATATGTGTGTATTTTTCCCCTCAAAGTAGGAAAGTATGGCAGAGAAGAAACATTGGAAGGAATAATGCCTAAAACACTTTCCAGGATTTAAGACTTAAATCCTCTGATACATTAAAGAGAAAAGCAAGGATAAATACATAGTCTTAAAAGTAACTAGTGATAAAATAAAGGTTATCCATAAAGAAACAATAATCAGACTAGCAGTGGAATTTTTATCAATAATAATTAATGCCAGAGATTAGTCTTTAAAAGAATTAGAGATTTTTTGCTTTTGGTACCAGGAATTGAACTCAGGACCTTGCACTTGCCAGGCAGGCACTGTACCACTGAGCTATATCCCCAGCCTCTAGTCTTTAAAGAATTGAAAGGCAAAGAATCTGTCAAGCAGAATTTATACTTTGTTAAACCATCATGCAAGAGTGGCATGTTATGAACTGTGAGAACTCTATCAAAGAATGTAGAAGGATAAAATTGAGCAGAAAGAAATATAAACCTAGCTGGGTATGGTAGCATGAACCTGTAGTCCCAGCTGCTTAAGAAGGAGGTTCACTTGAGCCCACGAGTTGGACACCAACCTGGGCAACAAAGATCTCATCTCAAAACAACAACAAAGACCAAGAAGGAAGTACAGAGATACAAGAAATAAGAGAAGAAAAAAGAAATCAGCAAGTTACTTTGGTCACTAGTGAGTGATTGACTACTGACAAAAATTAGCAACTATTTTTGATACAGAAATTATTCAAATTCTATATAATGTTTGAAAAATGGTGTGATGAAGAAAGATCAAGACATAATAAATGTGTGACTGGGTGCTTCTTGATTATTCTCCAGGAAGACCAAGGTACTAAATTCTTTCATCATTGTTAGAAAAAGATATGCTATTAGTTAATGATGTCAAGGTGGCTACTTAAAAAAGAATGAATGAAATCTATAGCTTCCAAGCATGTATAGGACAACTGCACATAAAATGACAGTGGTTGGTGGGGTTGGTACTTGGGTAAAACTTATTCATTCAACATAAACAGAAAAAAAGAAAAAGGAGAGAAACAGTACAGTGTAGGAAATAGTACAGCATAAAAATGCAAAATTATACATTGAAATAAGTTTAGTATACCATAATCACAATATGTTTTGAAAGATTAGTTTTTTCAGAGTTATGCTATTTTATTTTTCTTAATACATGTTTGCAGTACACCATGATTGTATTCATCATGGGAAGTTGGCACATGTCCATAACACATCTTAATTCTTTTTATGTCTCCATGTCTTCCTCTCCTTCCCATCTCCCCACATCTTTTTTCCCTTCCATATTTTAGCACCCTTCCTATTTCTAAAATATCTATCTCTCTGTTCCCTATTATGTGTCTTTTAGTTTAGTCTCTTTAATTTGTTTACATCTTTGGTTTCTCATATAACAGAAACCATGTGGTATTTAAACTTGTATGTCTGATTTATTTCACTTAACATCATAATCTCAAAGGGGCATCCATTTTCTTATAAATGACTCAAGTTTGTTGTTCTTTATGGCAGAGTAGTACTCCATTGTGAGTAAGTACCATATTTCCTTTATCCATTCATCTTTTGATGGATATATAGGTTGCTTCCAAGATTTAGCTATAATGAGTTGTGGTGTTATAAACATGGGTTTGCTGTGTCATTGTAATATGATGTCTTCAACTATTTTGGGAAGATACTTAGAAGGGGAATAGCTGAGTTGAATGGAATTTCTATTTTCATTTTTTTGAGGAATCACCTACTGATTTCCATAGCGATTGAAACAAAATGTTAGTTTTGATGTAATAGATTGAATAATGGCCTTCTCAAGAAGTCCTTATCTTAATCCTTGGTACTTGTGAATACATTGCCCTGCCTGTCAAAAGGGAGGTATGACTAAGGTTCTAGAGATGAAGAGATTATCCTGGATCATTGGTCTGGGAACAGAGTAATCATAAAGGTCCAAGTAAAAGGGAGGCAGGAGGAGCAGAGACAGAGAGAAAAGATGTCAGAGTTAAAGTAGAGTCAGAGAGCAGAGAAGATGCTGCTGGGTTTGAAGGTAGGGAAGGGACCATGAGAAATGTGGCCTCCAGAAGCTGGATAAGCTAAGGAAACAGATCCCACCCACACGACTCTAAAAAATCATGCAGTCTTATGGCCCCCTGCCAGCTAGAATTGTAAGTCAATACATTTACTACCACAGCAATAAGAAACTAATATACTTGCCAGTTAGAGATTTTATTATTAGCTTTTAAATCCAACTTTCTGAAGAAAAAAAAGAATGAAGAGATACACCAAGCAGAGAGCAACTAAAAGAAAGCTGATGTAGCAATGCTACTATCAGAAGCATAAAGACGGGGG
>NW_004955484.1:3770619-3805253 GCF_000276665.1 Chinchilla lanigera
TTTCTTTCTTTCTTTCTTGCATTCCTTCTTTCTTTTTTCTTCTTTCTCTTATCCCAGTCATTCCTTACTTTGAGCAATTTCTTTCCCTTTCCTATCATCTATAGTACATTTTGAGTTTCACTTACTCTTTCAGGTTCCTACATGAAGGAGACAATATTATGTTTACACATGTGGGTCCGATTTATTTCACTTATGAGTATGGTCTCTAGTTGCATCCATTTACCTATGAAAGCCTTGAGTTTATCTTTTTTAATACCTGAGTAATACTCCATTGTATAAAAATACCACAGCTTTTTTAACCATTCCTCAGTGGATGGGCATCTGGGTTGTTTCCAAGATTTAGCTATAACGAATTGTGCTGCTGTAAACATGGGTGCACATGTATCACTGTGGTATGATGTTTTTAATTTTTCTGGGAAAATACCCAAAAGGGGAAGAGCTAGGTTAAGTGCCAATTCTAGCTTTGTGAGGAATCTCCAAATTGATTTCCACAATGGTTTCACCAATCTACACTTCCACTAACAGTCGAGTAAGGTTCTTTTTTCTCCACAGCCTCTCCAGCATTTGTTATTGGTTGATTTCTTGATGATAGCCATTGTTTCTTGGGCGAGATGCCATCTTAGTGTTGTTTTAATTTGCATTTCTTGATTGACTACTGATGTTGAACAGTTTTACATGTATTTATTTGCCATTAGTATTTCTTCATCTGAGAAATACTTGGGCATCATCTCAGATGCCCATTTTTGTATTGAGTCTTTGAATTTTAGGGGCCTGATTTTTAAAAATTCTTTATATGTTCTAGATAGAAGTCGTTTGTCTGAGGGGCAGTTGGCTAATTTATTTTTATCTCAATTTGTGGGTTTTCTTTTTACTCTATTTGCAATTTCTTTTGATGTGCAAAAACTTTTCAATAAGATGAGATCCCAGTTGTTGATTCTTTGAAGTATTTCCCATGTAGTTTGGTTTTTGTTCACGAAATCTCTGCCTATCCCTAAATCATCAAGATTTTTACCTATTTTCTCTTCCAATAGATTTAGTGTTTCTGTTTTAATATTTAGATCTTTGATCCATTTTGACTTTAGTTTAGTACCTGGTGACAGACATGGGTCTAGTTTTAGTCTTTGGCATGTGGAAAGCCAATTTTTCCAACACCATTTATTAAAGAGACTGTCTTTCTTCCAGTGAACATATTTGGCCCCTTTGTCAAAGATAAGGTAGCTGAGTGTGTTTGTAGTTGTGTCTGCATCTTCCAATCTATTCCACTGATCTTCAGGTCTGTTTTTTGCTAGCACCATGCTGATTTTATCACAGTAGCTTTGTAATATAATTTCAAGTCAGGAGTTGTGATGCCTCCTATTTTTCCTTTGTTTCCTAGCATTGCTTTTTGCTATTCCAGGCCTCTTCTGGTTCCAGATGAATTTTAGGAATGTTTTCTCTAGATCTGTGAGGCATGCTAATGGTATTTCAATTGGGATTGCATTGAATCTGTACAACAATTTTGGGAGTATGGACATTTTCACAATGTTGGTTCTTCCTATCCATGAGCAAGGAATATCTTTCTATTTTCTGATATCCTCTTTGATCTCTTCTTTCAGAGTACTATAATTTTCACTGTAAGACCTTTTACTTCTTTTGTTAGATTAATTCCTAAGTATTTCATCTTTTTAGATGCTATTGTGAAAGGTGTGGCTTCCTACTTTCTCTCTCAGTCTGTTTGTTGCTTGTGTACAGGAATGCTATTGATTTTTGAGTGTTAACTCTGTATCCAGCTATGCTACTGAATTTGGTTATTAAATCCATAAGCCTTTTGGTGGAGTTTTTGGGGTCTTCTGTGTATAGTGTCATGTCATCTGCGAATAATGATAATTTTACTTCTTCCTTTCCTATCCTTATTATTTCTCTCTCTCGTCTAATTGCTGTAGCTAATATTCCCAGAACTATATTGAATAAGCGTGGTGACAGTGGACATCCTTGTCTTATTCCTGATTTTAAATTGAAAGCTTTTAATTTTTTACCACTTAGTATGATGTTAGCCATTAGCTTATCATAGACGGCTTTGATCAGATTGAGGTATAGACATTGATTCCTATTTTCTGTAGGGCTTTTATCATGAATGAGTGTTAGACTTTATCAAAGGCTTTTTCAGCACTGATGGAGATGATCATGTGATTTTTGTCTTTGGTTCTATTGACATGGTATAGTACATTAATTGATTTATGTATCTTGAACCATCTCTGCATTTGTGGTATAAATCCCAGTTGGTCATGGTGTATAATCTTCTTGATGATTTGTTGTATTCTGTTTGCTAGTGTTTTATTGAGAATTTTTTTTGTCTATATTCATTAGGGTATTGACTGGTAGTTCTCTTTTTTGGTTGGGTTTTTCTCTGGTTTTGGTATCAGGATAAAACTTGCCTCCAGGAATGAGCTGGGGGGCATTCCTTCCCTTTCAATTTCTTTAAAGAGTTTGAGAAGAATTGGTATTAAATTTTCTCTAAATTTCTTGTAGAATTCAGCTTTGAATCCATCAGGACCTGGACTTTTCTTCATTGGCAAGTTTTTTTATTACATTCTCAATTTTGCTAGCTAACATTGAGTTATTCAGGATTTTATACCATTTTCATTCGGTTTTGGTAATTCATATGTACCTAGAAATCCGTCCTTTCCTCTGTGTTTTCCATCCTATGTGAGTAAAGACTTTCACAGTAGGTATTGATTATCTTCTGAATTTCTTCAGGATCTGTAGTGATTTCACCCCTTTCATTCCTTAATGCATGTATTTCAGTTTTTTCTTTCCTTTTTTTGATAAGGTTGGCTAAGGGTTTATCTATTTTATTTATTCTTTCAAAGAACCAACTCTGAGGACTGCTTTCATTGCATCCCACAGATTTCTATAAGTTGTACCTACATTTTTGTTTGATTGTAAATAGTGTTTAATTTCTACTTTGATTTCATCTGTGACTCACTAGTTGTTCAGGAGGGTGTTATTTAATTTCCACATGTTTATGGAGCTTTTGTGATTTCTTTTGTCATTAATTTCTAGTTTCATTGCACTATGGTCTGATAGTGTGCATGGGATAATTTCAATTCTTTTGCATTTACTTAAGCATATTCTATGTGCTAGCATATGGTCTATTTTAGAGAGCATCCCATGTGCAGCTGAGAAAAATGTGTATTCTGATGCTTCTGGATGGAACACTGTAAAGGTCTACTCCACTGGTTCACAAGTTTGGTTAAGTTATGTTATTTCTTTGCTGAATTTTTTTTGTCTAATTGCTCTATCTCTTTGTGACAATGGTGTGTTAAAGTCCCCTGTTATGATTGTGTTGCTGCTTATTTCACTTTTCATGGCTGTTAACATTTGTCTTATGTAGTTGGGTGCTCCTGTATTTGGTGCATGTTTGTGACTGTTATGTCTTCCTCTTGAAGTTTTCCCCTCACAAGTATGTAGTGACTTTCTTTATCTGTTTTGATTGTGCTTGGTTTGAAGTTCACATTGTCTGCAAATAGAATAGCTACACCCACTTTTTTTCTAGGTTCCTGTCGCATGGAATATTGTTTTCCATCCTTTAATTTTTAGTTAAATGTGTTTCTTGTATACAGCGTATAGTTGGATTTTGTTTCTTCATCCACTCTGCCAATCTGCTTCTTTTGATTGGTCCATTGAGACCATTTACCTTGATGGTTATAACTGATATGTATTGGCTTATTTTTGTCATGTTATTTTCCTGCTGGTGGTTCCTCCTTTTTCCCTCTGTTTAATTGCTTTCTTTGCTTGGTGGTTCATTTCTGTTGTTCTTGAAGTTGTGGTCTTTTTAAAAATCTCTTTCTAGAATATCTTTAAGTACTCTCTAGTGGATTGGTTTGGTGATCATGAATTTCTTCAGTTGTTCTTTATTGTGGAAATATTTTATTTCTCCATTAAATTTGAAGGATAGTTTTGCAGGGTACATCAATCTTGGTTGGAAGTTGTTTTCTTTCAGTACCTGAAATATTTCACTCCAAGCTCTTCATGACTTGATGGTTTGTGTTGAGAAATCTGTGTGATTTGGATGGACTTTACTTTATAGGTGATTGGCTTCTTTTCTCTAACAGCCTCTCATATTCTGATCTGTTGTTGAGTTTCTGGGATCTTGATCACTATTTGTCTGGGTGTAGATTTATTTTGGTTATGCTTAATTGGAGTTCTATATGCTTCTCTTATCTGGATGTCTGATTCTTTTCCATGCCTGGGAAATTTTCTGCTAATATTTCTCCAAATAGCATTTTTATGTCATTTGTGTTGACCCCTGCTATTTCACTGACACCTATTAATCTTACATTGTTTTTCTTTCCTTCATCTTGTAGTTGTTGAATTGTTATTTTCTGGTTTCTTGCTATTTTTAAGAGATCCTTCCTTCATGTTCATTAGTGGCATTGCTGTTCAAGGTCTAAAGCCAGCTTTGTTCAGGTAGTTTTGCCAGCTTTTGATGGAATTTTTAATTTCCTGGGTATCTGTTTGAATCTGTTTCATGCATTCTAGTTCTTTTCTATATTGTTCGCTGAAGGTTTCCATGAATTTTCTATGCTCTTCTATTTTCTTATCAATGTCTTCTTGGGATGTGCTGAGCAATTATTTTATTATTGTTGTCATTTATTTTTTTACCTGAGAGGTTATTTCTGATCTCATGTCTTCTATGGCCTGATGGAGTTGCTTCTTTACGTCAGTTGCTATCTTTTCAGAAATTTCAGTTGTATGACTTCCAAGCTCTTCTGTGTTGATGTCTCCTGGACTTGCTTTGGTTGGGGGAAGAGGTCTGAGAATGCATTTTTCCCCTTCATTTTGTCATTTTTGAAAATCCAGAGGTTCCCTGCAGCTCAGCCTCATTCCCATGATGGTGTGAGAGAGGCGGGGACAGGATTCAAAGTTTCCCAGTGCTCAGGATGGCTCTTATGCTAGCAAGTAGTGGCAAGGTGGGGTCCCAGATGCTCCCAAAACTTTCTCTGTTCTGTTGGCTCCCAGGCTGGTGTGGGAGGGGCAGGGGAGACTCATTGAGTTCCTGAAGCTGTCTGGGGTTCAGCCAGCTTCCACAAGGTTAGAGGGGTGCAGGTCATGGTCTCCAAGGCTTCAGATATTGCTCAGGACCTAGCCAGGTTACCACACCAACAGGGGAAGATTAAGGATGGAATCCCTGAGGCTGCTGACTCTGTCAGGGTTTCAGCTTGGTTCCCATGAGAGTGAGAGTGGTACTGGGAATGGCCACTGTGGCCCCAGAAGGTGTCTGGAGCTCTACCCGCCTGGCACATTGGTCAAGGAGGTGCAGGGACAGCTCACTGGGGTTCCTGAAGATATCTGGGTTAATCCCAGCACCCTCAGGCATGCTAGTGGTGTGGGGAGTGGCCACCAAGGCTCCAGAAGTTGACCAGATCTCTGCCTGCCTTGCATGCTGGTCAGGGAGGTGCAGGGGTGGCTTCCTGGGGTTCCTGAAGATGCCCTAGTTAAACTTTTCTTATTAATTTCTCCCACGATCAATAAACACATGATAATCCTGTGATTAAATGATTTTATGATCAAGGAATGAATTCTAATTTATATTAAGGTTACATAAAAATCTTTCTCAAACATTAGAAAAAAAGGTGATGGCAACTTTCATATTAAGAATACTCTATATCAGAATAAAAAAGTGCAATGTCATAAAATTACAAAACACAAGATGCAAAGCCCTAAATAGTATGACAGCAATCATATCAGCAATAAACTCAAGCAATAACATATTGTATCTGGTTGGATTCAACCCCAGGATGCAAGTGATTCAGAGTCAGAAAATGTATTAATTTAATTTACCATATTAATAGATTAAAGGAAAACTTAGATAATCACCTGAATGGATATAGAAAATGTAGTATATTTTAGCATATATTCATGTAAAAGAATAGGAGTGGATGAGAACTTTCTTAATGTGACATACATAGCTACTAAAACCCTGTAAGAGATATACTTAAGGTGAAACATTTGAAGCTTTTTCATTAAAGTATGGAATAAAACAGAGATGTCTGCTCTAACTTCTATCCAAGTATTAACCAGGCCTGGCCCTGCTTAGCTTCCAAGATTGGGCGCGTTCAGGGTGGTATGCCATAGACGTCTGCTCTAACCTCTATAACTCAACATTGCATTAAACATCCTACCAAACATGAATCAAGAAAAAGCAGCAAGGTATAAGGACTGGAAAAGACACTTGCAGCTGAGATTCTACAAACAGTTAGAACTAATTAAGAAATGTGTAACAAGACTGAAAACTGAAAGAAAGGAATTCAATAGTGTCCTAATGCATTATTAACATTTAGGTAGGAAACAAAGCAAAAAGGGTATTATTCACAACAAAGAACTTGGGAGAGATGACAATGGATGTGTTAGGCCTTTATGAAGAAAATTACAAGACTTTATTGTAGGATCTGAAAGAAATCCTAATAGATATTCACAGCACAGTTCCAGTGTTTGTTTTCTAACTATGTAAATTTAGGCTACTTATTCATCATCTCTGTACCTCATTTTCCTCATCAGTAAAGTAGAGATAAAAATATAACACACCTAACTCAGTTGTTGAGGATTACATAAAACAGCACAGAAAAGGACTTAGAATAATGCCCAGTACATAATGTATCAGTTATTATTATTATCATTAAACTGAGCATTTCAGGTTGAGAGTAGTGACACTAAGGTAGATAAGTAGAATAAACAGAAAGCTCAAAAATGCATACTATCTAGGTAGATAAGTAGAATAAACAGAAAGCTCAAAAATGCATACTATCTTGGATCTGGGGTGTTACAGAGGAAGTATTAAAAACCAGTGCAAAAAGGAAGCATTATGTAGTCACTGTTGATAGAACTGACTTTCTTCTCTGTGGAAAAAATAGATATTTCTTGTAGTATATGTAAAAAATAAACTTAGCCAATTAAAGACACATGAGAAACAAGAGTCTAGACTCTAAACTGTTGAAATAGAAAAGGGATAGATGTCTTAAACCTTATATAGAGCAGGCACAAGGAAAGAAAAGATTTACAAAGTTGACATCAAAATTAAAAACATCTTTAAGAAATCCAAAGCCCCACTATAAAAATAGATTAGTATCCATGGTACATAGAGAATATCTATCCACAAATAGATAATTGATAAGAGAAAATGGCAGATGATATCCCAGGGAAAAGTTCTTTTTTTTCCCACTAATGATGCACACAATTTATGTCCTCCTATACTGACAGATAAAAACACACACATTCTCTAAGTATGAAGCTCATACTCACAAATAACTTTCTGCTTAAAGACAAAATTTCAATTAATAACCACAATGGGAATTTAGTTATATAATGCAATCACTAATCTAATGTCACTAATAAAATCTAAGCAGGTTTACCACAAAACCAGGGTTATATTCAATGGACATGCATTAATAACCTATGCAGTTTAACATTTTACCAGAAAAGAAATTGAATACAAAAGTACTCTTAATTTTTGGTAGTTTCCAAATTTCATGGCACAAATTACCAAAACAAACAAACAAAAAAGAAAACCTGTAAAAACAGATTTTAAATATTTTCAATTAAAATGGTAGAAAATGGAAGCCTTTAAGTTTTCACACTTGGCTTAAGATTTAAAACATCACGCTGACCCCAATTTGTCAATTGTAAATATTTACAATGAAGAGACAGACTTTACTTATAATGATATGGGAGGTCTAATTCCCTCCTATCAAAACCCTTTGGGGTCAATTTCTCAATGCAAACATGTTTGTGTAAATACTGTGGTAATATAAACTTGGAGACATATGCAGAATCACAACAGGGATGAAAAATAATACACAAGTCCATCTTATTTCTGACCTGTCAGCATAAACCCTCTGGCTTCCAAAACTTCAACACTGTCTCTCAATATAAAACTAAAAGTAGAATGACTTTATCCTACTGGATGACATTTTTCCACAGAATTAGCTTTCAGTACATATCAAACCAGGGCTCAAACTCCATTAACTTGCTTCTACACGGTGTAAATCAGCAGAGCATCAAGCTCTAAATGTGAGGCGTACTTCTCAAACAGGCAAACTGTTTCTTCATTGTTAGTTGCATGTGCCATGATAATTCTTGAAATGTATGTGACTACCACCAATAAGAAATGAATTAGGAAAGCACTGAACATATCTTATACTTTTCATCAAGGCTAAAGTGCAAAATATCTCCGTATCTCTGATATTTTAATAGGAAAAGAACATCAAAAACACGTAACAGAAAATGAAGAGAGTAAAATACAAAAAAGAACTCTTAAATACACAATTGAGGACTACACGTTACTACCAATTCTTTCTTCAGCAAAATCTATTAATGAACCACGTGCCCATAGAACTTAAGATTTTGTTTGATTCTCTTCCCCATGAGCAGAAATTCTAAACTTACAGGGAAAAAAATGAAAAAAATAACATTGCATGACAATGGACAGCAACTTCATAAAGAACCTCCTTTTAAATGAGATATTATGGAAGAAAATACCATGAAAATTATAATCTTATGAGCCAATGAAAAGTTCTGAACCTCAACGGTAATAAGGGAAAAACAAATAAAAGCTACAGGAAGATACAATTTCATGTTCAGACTGGCCAGAACTTAAGAGTCTGACATTCTAGGTTTTAGCCACTGGAGAAACAGCACAAATCCTCCTGGAAGGTGACCTTGATATAATCACTTTCAGAGTAATTCGGCAATATCTAATGAAATTGAAAACACACCTGTCTCTTATCTTAGGACCCAACAATACCATCATAGGTATTGTCGACTCTCTGTATATTCCAAACTGTTGCCACTATACACAGGGAGACAATCTGTTCACTACAGTACTGTTTATAGCAACCCAACTGTCAAAGATAAATAAAGAAAGCTACCATTTTCAAAATCCATCAGAAACAACGAGAAGAGAAGAAGGAGGTATAACGACTGTGGTTAGTTTCTGATTCATACCTATTTCTTTCCGTATTTCTTTAATACCTTTTTTCCTCACAATTTCCTTGAACTGTTTCCTTCCATAGACATAACAGTTAAGTTTGAGGGCAGAGCTAATCTACCCATCAAAGGCTGAGAAACAGCCATTCTCTCTTCTCTTTATACTCAGATAATGGGGTGCAGTGTCTTAATGGGATCGTCTGTCAAAATGATTGGGGAATTATTGCTTGTTCCTCAGAACCCTCTCTAGCACTAATCCTCTAGGGCAGTAAATGCCCCAGAAGTCTGAGTTCTAGGCCTGTAGGATAAGCGCAGGCGTGCAAAGATGATGGAGTGCATAAGGAAGAGCCACAGTTTCCTGCAGATCAATTTAAAAAGAGACTTTGACAATGACCACAATTTTAACTTTTTCCAAGAATGGGTGGAGTCCAGCACCAAAAATCTCACTGAGTTTGAAATGCTTGCCAGCCTGTCTCATCCTGGTTTTATTTATTTGTTAAACTAAGAGCATCACTTTGAATTTTAAATCTTTCTACAGTTACCACAGTGAAGAATTTTAAAACACATTTATATAGGTGAACTTAGTGCTTTATTACACATTACAAACTATAGAAAAGAAAGTGGAAGAGTATATGTCTTTATTTCAGGTGTAAAAGCAATGGAATCATGGTTGGTTGAAAAGTGACATAGTGGAGATGATTTGCATACAGAGAGCTCAGTACATCTCTGAGTAAAATGCAGTGTATCCTAGGCCTTTTGTCTGTTTCAGAGGCTCCTTAGCTTATTCTTCTCCTCTTCTGGCAAACCCTGATCTTCTAGGCATGTTTTTCTTTAAGAGTCTTTTATGAAGAAAAAAAAAAAAACAAAATCCTTTTGCTATTTCCAAATCCATTTCCACAGCTACTGACCAGATGAAGCCAAGCAGCAGAGAAACATGAGGGAAGGATCATGGGGTGAGGGGCGGGCAGAGCCCTGGACCAGAACCAGGTCTGCCAAACTGGTGTGCTTAACCTAATTCTACCTCCTTAAAACAGGGATTATGACAGAATTTTTCTCCCAGAATTGTACTAACATAGTACAAGTGGCAAACAGAACTGAATAAATGTTCGTCATAATTTAATGTTATGTTGTCATCCTAAATCTGCTGCTAGGTGCTGGGAATGCAGTGCAGAAACAGTTGTCACATAAAGGACTGATATGTAAACAAATAAATATACAGAAGGGGTCCCTAAGGAAGGGGGGAAACCACCCACGGGCTGTGGGGTGAAGGCATTGTGAATGCCCAGTAGTCTGCCTGTATCACGTCACTGTGCACGGCTATTGTAAATGAAAAGGAAAAATAAATGTTAAAAAAAAAACCATGCTTGAATGACACATCAGAACTCCTGTGTCCATGGTCCAAGAATTTTAAATATCAAACACAATGGTCTTTCCTTGCCACTGCAAAGATGTCTCAGTGCCAGTTGATTCCTAAGGTGTCACTGGCATCTGAACACAAGGTTTCAACTGTAGCCAAGGCTAATCTAGAGCCAAGGGTAAAAGGAAAAAGATTCCAGATGCCGCCAAGCAAGTTCATTTGCTGTGCCCACCTGGGGAGTCCCATGAAGAGAAGGCATCTGTCCTTCAGCCCAGCACGGAGGACCTCAGGGTCCCATGATACTGCTGCTTTCTCACCCTCATTTCTGCTGCTCATCAGATTCAGGGAAATTAAGTCTGTCTTCTAGATGGAGCCCTGTTACACACAGAGCCCACACTCTCTACCCGCAGAGCCTTTGCATGCTGTATTATCATGTTCAGAAAGTTTTTATCCCTCCAAACCAGAGAGGACTTCTCTGTTGTTCCAAATAGTTCAGCTCACTGGGAACCTTTAGGGCAGGCTGGTATTCCAGGTGCTCCAAAGCAAGGGAGAACCTGCTGTCCCAGGATGTTCTTCTTTGTGCTGATCATTGTTTTCTTTTACACTCAGAATAAGCTAAGCTTTAATATATCTCTCCTACATATTCTTCATTGTTTTTTAACTTACACTATAAGAAGAGGCCTCCGTTAAAAAATATTTACAGGGGTATAACATTTATTTCTGAGAAATTCAAAATGGCCCTGTGTTTCAGAGCTTCCCCACATCACTGTGAAGTTGGCTTTCAGCTTTCCATCTCCTGATGGACTGTCCAGCTGGTATCAAACAGATGCTTCTTGCTAAGGGAGAATTTAATCACAGCGGTGGCCATGATGAATTTAATCACAGAGGTTGGCACGCTGAGGTTGAGTGCAACAGAGGGTTGACAGTGGGGGCCGTGTCCAGGGACGGATGACATCACTGACAGCCAAGAGAGGACAGAGGATGACCCCTCCTGGCAGGGCAGCCATCAAGAAAAGCAAAGAAGATGTAGCACCAGAAGTTGCAGTAGGTTTAGTTAGGGAACAGGCAACTATCACTTGAGACTCTTTCCTAATGCTTGATAATTTCTGTAAGAATAAATTTGAAGGTGTGATACAGCACATTGCACTGAAATTTGATAAATGATATTTTAGTTTCTTTCCACCCCAGTTTGCTTCTAAGTTAGCATAGTTCAATTTCGATAATGTTAATACATATTTTCTAGGAAATACAACAAAAATCCCAGCTGAAATATGAAAGGAGTTTAATTTTCACCCACATGAACTACAGTTGAAACTACTTTTGTGCTATAACTCAATAAATGCTGGTTTTCCAAGAGCAGATGGAGGGAAAAACACATCCTACAGTAGATCATTTATATCACATTTGGCTCTTTGGAACTGGAGCTGACTGATTTAAGGAAACATTAAGGAAATGAAAGATGGAATCATGAAATCTTTGTGGAAAACAAAAGGTCTCATTTTAACAAGCCAACTGGGTCATTCAATATATATAGTATACTGGAGAGAGAGACACAGACAGAGAGACAGAGAGAAAGAGAGAGGCAGAAAGAGAGACTGAGAGAGACAGAGAGAGAATGAGAAAGAAGGAGAGAGAGAGAGAGAGAGAAAGAAAGAGAGAGAGAGAGAGACAGAGAGACAGAGAGATAGAGAGATCCTTGATAAGCTTGTTGGTTTTTGAAATGCACCAAAAGTTACTAAAACAGCTGAAATCTGGAGATACTTCACAATGACAGGGAAGGGTGCTGTGTGTGCATGTAAGATGTCTCAGAGTACCCGCCCACAGTCTCTGTGGCGCCCATCCTAATGGGTCTGGAAGGACATTAATGCTTTTCCTCTTCTGCAGGAAACTCTGCACCAGGCCAGGAAGCAACAGCTCCCGAGCTGTGCCTTCTGATTTCTACCAAATGCATCTGTCGACTACCTGGGTAAAGACTAGTAGGAGTGTCCTCTCTGTGAGCCTTTTCTCTAAGTGCCGTTAAACAGTATTCTTTACACAAGAACCACAGATGCTGGGTGGGGCAAGACAGGAGCTGTGCGAGTAGTTTCTGTGGGAAAGAACGGTGACTGTGTGTGAGAATGGATTCCTATATAAACAGTGAGGAAAAAGGACAGTAAAATAACTGACGATAATAAATAGTTGCTAATTGGGACCAGTGCCTCCTGAGCTGTCACCAGTCAGCATAATCTTATCCCTTCTGACAGTAACTTTTACAGAATTAGTAATAGCTGAGCCTTTAGAAACATTTGACAGGGCTGGGGATATAACTCAGTGGCACAGCACCTGCCTGGCAAACGCAAGGTCGTGAGTTTGATTCCTGGTACTTCCCCCTCAAAAGAAATCAAATTAGACATATTTGATAAATGCAAAATGTCAGCTCTCATGAATTCAAATGCCAATAATTTGGGAATAGGAGGACTACAGGAGTGACATTTAAATTTAAAGAATTATTTCTAAGACTAAAGATACTTCCAATTACTAGGTCAGAAATTCTACAAGAAAAAAAAAAAAAAAGAAACCAAAAAACGAAAAAACCACCCATCCCATTCTAGCATCTCTGTTTTTCTGCAAAAATATATAAATAAATAATATTTAAAAATAAAATAAGAATTAGCTTACAGGAGGCCAGCAGACTATGAAACAGACATTAAACTGACTCATTTAAAAAATATATCTATCTTTGTATATATCTCTGCCTTGCTGTTTTCTTTAATTTCCATTTTTAGCAACTCCTACTTGATTGCTTTGCATACGTTTTCTCGAACTACCTTAAAATCCTCTCAGAAGGAAGTGAGAATAAAAATAGCATAAACATACTAACAAATTTGTAGACTAAAAGATTCAGTGTAAAGGAAGTGCTTCCAGTTAAGAGACAGATGTAAAAAAAAAAAAAGTTTTTTCAGCGTCTAGTCTCCCTTGAAACATCTTCCTGGAGTGGGATTATGTGAAATATGTTTGTTTACCAAAAAACATACATATTTTATCTCTTTATCAACAGAAAGATTATAAGAAAGAGGAACTGGGGGTGGAGTTGATGGAGTTTAACAGTTTAACTATGCGAATCTTGTTTCCATCAAGGGAGGATGGTCCATAACTTACTCACCATGTGTGCCCGAAAAAGTGCGGGAATGCAGGACTGGTTAGATAGGTTGAGAACCCTGGAAGAGTCCTGTAGGACATAGATGTTGCCAAAGTCAACTTGAGTGGGGTGCACGTAGATAACTGGGCCTTGTCCAGTGATCTTTATGTGACAGACCTGTATTTTGTGCAAGAGAAAGAACAGGACCTGTTGAAAAGAGCTGGCTTTTAAAAATCAATGAAAACAGAAGTGTTAGCCGTCCCTTTAACAGAAAGCAGGGCAGCAAAAGGTGCTACTGGGAACTGACATCCCCTCGCACTGGTGCTCCATGGTTAGAGAGACACAGCAGTGGCCGTGCAGGGTCAAACCTGTGACTACAGCCCGGAATTCCTCTCCTAGGGTGCTCAGCTTCCCTGGGTCAGCTCAGCACTGCGCACTGAAGAAAAATCAGTCTTGAGCTCCTGTCTCCCATGTAATAGTTCAGCCTCAAGAGCACTTAGGGGCAGGTGCTTCACAGTTAGATGTGGCTGGGTTTGAGTCTCAGTTCTGTCACTTTAGTAGTGGTGTGACAAGGCAGGAAAACTGCACAGAGCCACTTTGTGCTCGACTGCCTGAGAGGGTGGGCCTTTTCTTTCAGAAAGCCCTGGTCACCCTCTCATAAGCTGCTTCTGTGCAGGGGCAGGGGTGTCACAGGGAGCCCAGCAGAGGCTCTGGACTTGGTGGTATGTTTTGGGGTTGTTTTGCTTTGTGATGCTGCTTTGTAAGTCAGTTTCTATAGCAACTTATATGGAAGAGATAAAATCAAAACCATAGTGCCCCCTAAGCAATCAGAATCATTTCAAACAAATGTGAGTTGATATCACCCATTTCTCGAGTAAACCACACATCTAGGAACATATAGCCTGTTGGGTACCTTCTTTGAAGATTCAAGACTTACCCTTCAATTCAGCTTGAGCAGCAGAAAGCTTTCCATGCTCTCTCTTTTCCTAACCTGCAGAGAAACTATTTCTCTAAACAGCTGCAGTAGGTTGGGCTATGGTTACTGTGGTCAAAATGGGGGGAAAAATGGGAAAAGAATGGGGGAGCAGTGAATGAAACTGATTTCACAGCCTACATGTGATAAACTTAGTGCTCTCCAAACCCAGCTTTATGCTGGGAACAGCTGAGAGGCTTGGTAAACACACAGATGTGCTGGCCCCCGTAGGGCCATATAAGGGTGTGTGTGTGTGTGCGTGTGCATGCACATTTGTGTGCATGTGCTTCTGATGCTCCAATTAGACGTAAGAACAACTGCTATAAAACGTGACTATTTTCTGATGTTTCCCCAAATAGCTTCCCTCAGTAACACCATATTTGTATTTTACCACTGCAGAGTAAAAATGTAAAACTCCGTAACTACAGACAACTGGAAAATGCAAATTTGGTGTGTGCCTTAAAGGAAGGAGCTCAAAAGGCTTGATAAGAGGCATAGCAATTTCAACTGTGGTTCTGAAAACTAGCTCTCACCAAAGGAGGGTCCTGGCTTCCAAAGACAGAGATGTAAATTGTGGCCCTGTGCTCCCCGGTGACCTGGGTCTCCAGGGCCAGGGGTATGTGCACAGTGCTGGCGGCGGGGATGACCCCGGAGGGTGAGGGAGTGGAAAGCTGCACAGCCAGTGGGTCCTCACACACCTAGAGAGAGAGAAGCCAGAGGGGTAAGTGAGCCGTGTGTGGGTGGGACAAATAGCCTACTATTCTGAAACAAGTGTTGTCCTGAGTCCACGGTGGTTCTTTAGAAATGTCTCCTTGAGCAGGCAAGGCGTGGGCACGAGCACCTCAGTTCAGCCAAACAGGAGGTCTGGTGAGGGGAAGTATATATAAGACTCCGCCTCCATATTTCCCAGCACAACAAGGTGCAGAGCTGACACAACCCAGATGGGTTTGGGACGACGCCCTCCACCGCCAAGTTCCTAACCTGGCCCT
Source organism: Chinchilla lanigera (assembly GCF_000276665.1). Lineage (NCBI taxonomy): Eukaryota > Metazoa > Chordata > Mammalia > Rodentia > Chinchillidae > Chinchilla > Chinchilla lanigera. The sequence continues at coordinate 3,786,021 of NW_004955484.1, forward strand.
CCACACCTTTGTGGTTTGCTCCCCACCACCTTGCCCCTCCGTACCCCACTAAGAGAGGCCAGGCCACCAGCACATCCTGAGCCCATGATGCTGTCCCACCTCCAACCCTGTGTGCTTGTGGTTCCTCTTCTTAGAATGCTGTTCCCTGTGACTTGCCCGGCACACTCTTCTAAAGTCCCGGCCCAGAGAGAGAGGACCTGGGAAGTCCTTTGCTCCACAGCGCTCTGGACGGCACTGTAACCATCTGCATGCTCACTTTCTTCCTGGACTGGAATCTTCTTAGGGCATGGCCCAGTGCCTCCTCTCTACATACCCACTTTCTGGCCTAAAGTATGTAGTTCATATGCATTTTTTACATGAGTAGCGAATGAATAAATGAAAGAAGGTACGTCATCCAGTGTTCGCTCACGTGTGGTCCTCACAATCCTGCTCTGTCCCACATTACTAGCTTTTATGCAACCATCGTTAAAAAAATCCCATGACCAAGTAATTTTGTGTAACTCTTTTTCTTCTGGGGGGAGTGAATCCTATTATGTAATTCAGGCTGATTTTGAGCTCATTATGTGTTTCAAGCTGGCCTTGAATTCACAGAGATCCTCCTGCCTCAGCCTCTTGAGCACTAGGATTACAGGCATGTGCCACCACGCTCAGCCAAGTTTCAGTAGCTCTTGAGAAATACTTCTAAGGCTCTTAGTTCCTCAGGAGACACAGTGTGCAGGTCTTACTGTTCTGGAGAATCTCCTATTCCTTTTGCACCTGGTCAGGCCTCACATGTCCTAGTCACACTCCTCCATCTCCCTGTGCAGAGTGCTGTGCTAAGCCCCACTGGAGACTGAGTAAAAAGAAGCCTAGCAATACCACCCTTATCTTTATCCAAGTGTTGATGTTTTACCCATTATGGGTTGTTAAATTAATTTTAATTTCTTAGAATACGACACGACAGTAGTACATCTTGATAACTGTCTCCCCCTTAAATTTTCTTCCCAAAGCCAGTGTCCTGCCCTACTTTCAGCCCTGCTGTGCAGAAATTGCTTCACTTCCCTAATTTCCTCTAGTACAGAACAGTTCTTTGACCAATAAGAAGTAGCTCTCCTACCCTAAGTCTCCTCTGTTCCAGATTAAACACCTGACTTGGCTCCTCTCGTGACTTGGATTTGCAGATGACACGAATCATATTTTTGTTACTACCAATGCGATGCACTTTTCAAGTTCCCATTAAAAAGTACAATGACAGGATTTGAAGATAAAATTCTGGCTGTGTTTTGACCTATGTCTTCCTATCCCTTCCTTCAGCCGTAATTTTCTGATGCAGCCTAAACCTGCACTGGTTTTGTGACCTCCTTACTGTTCTTTTAACTATTGCATGTGAAGCCAAATAACCCCTCCATTTGACTTTTCACATGAGCTTTTGAGAGTATTATACTTGTACAATGGGAAACTTAAACTCAAATGTATTCTTAGTACCTTCATTAGCGACCTTCCACTACTCTAGACTGTACAGATCTTTGAATCTTTTATGTGTACTTGAACTGCTTATTTTCCCACCTAGCCAGGTGTAGTACCATGTGGAGAGACATATTTCATGAAGACATTAACACACAATCCCTCCTTTCTCTTCCTGTATTGTCTCTAGCCTTCTGGACCAAAAAGTCCATTTATAAATATTGCACTGCTGAATATTGGTAATGCTGATCAAATCACAGCCATGGGTAAAATTAAAACTCATAGCTAATTTCCCAGACTTGGTTAATTCCCAGGCAATTATTTGCAGGTGCACGCCTGTATGTTGGCTTAATTGACACTTTGTCTTCTTTATCAAGGGCAATTTCCCTGGGAAATGAACAACTGTTTATACCTGCAGCTGTTCACTCATGCAGATGGCAATCCAGCTGTGGCTTTATAACCTTATCCCCAGCTTACTGGAGGGTTCAGAATCAGAATTACATAAGGCCATGTGTTTAGAATCTTCACAAGGATGTCTCCTTCTCATCAAGGGCCTCCAATGGAAGAAAACCCAACACTGAAGAAGGACAAAGTAACTCACCGGAGGCAGGACCTCATAGCATCCTGGGAGGGTGTCATGATTGACAAGCTGGATAGTTTTCTCATAGGGGTGTTTCAGGAAGCAGAGCCCAAAGTCCACCTCTGTCTTAACTAGTTGAATGGCGGGTACAACGCACCTGCTCAAAGGAGCCCATTAAATAATTCAAAATAGAGAGATTGTTTACATATAGAGAATGCACAGTCTTAAATACATTTGTCACTGTCACAGAGCAGTTTTTTTCTAATAACTACATTAATCATTTTCAGATCTTCTCTCCTGTCATCCTTCTCTCTTAGCCCTCAGACAAACACTTTTTAATCAAAAAAGGACTAGAAGCAGAACTCTTTAAACAGCTGTCTTTTGTGGGCAATGACTAACATCTCCATTGTTTTTCAACTCTGCCTTTTTTTCCACAAAGGGCCCCATGGTGCAAGATCCTTTGGAGAGTGGGTCTGTTTCCATGTCATATAGGGCCAACGCCACCAGCATGGGGTCCTAACTAGCTGTGACACTTTGGACGAGTCAGAAAGTCCCCCAGGACTAGCAACAGCTCACATCATCTAAATAATGGTAATAATTCTAATTTCTGTGCAGACCAGCTGTCCTGGATGAGTAGGCTCTGGCAGCTGCTTGGCCCAGAGCTGGCACCGTGACAGTGTTTCTGATATGGAGGGGCTGGGGAGAGGGAGGGAGAGTTGTGTGGACTGGAGAGGGGAGTTGAAGCCCTGTGTTTGCAGTTGGTCTGTTATTAGGTGACCTGGGTTTGATTTTGTGTCTGTAGCTCCCAGTGTCTAACCTGCCCTATGTCACTGCTGCGACATAGAGTGTAATCACGGAGATCACTGGCTTTTGAATTAGACAGACCCAGGTTCAATCCCGACTTTACTAAGTGTCACCTGTGTTAATTTGAGCCAGCTGCTTTGTCTCAGGGAGTCTCCACTCCCTCACAGGTACAATGGAGGTCCTTTTAGGCATTGACATTGGCATTGCCAATGCTTCTGAAGGTGTCATAGGGAATCCAGGAGAAAACGTGAGTGGAGGGCACAGCCTAGCGCTGCGTAAGTACTCAGTGAGAGGAGGCGACCTGCGGTGAGGGCATGGCGAGGTGTCACTGCTGGCTTCCTGACAGAGTCCCTTCAGGGTGCGAGTTGCAAAAGCAACACTTCTGTCGAGAGTGAGCACCTCCTGCAGGTTACACTGAAGGTATGGACATGAAAGGGCTGCTCTTTAAGCCCAAAGAGTGTGACTGAGCATGAGATGATGTTCATTTTTAGCTAGAATGAAAGCTGTCAGTTGACCCAATGACTTTTAATCCTTTGCGGCCCGAAACACGGGGGCTGAAAGGGTTTCTGATCTTTCACTGGGGCTGCACAGCTTGCATTAGGAGGAAATTCAAAGCTTCTTTAGTCCTTGTTTTTTAAATTCAGTATTTCTTGTTGATAGCTGCAGGGCAAAGGGGCTGAAAAATATCAGAATAAGGATGCACAGAAAAGACACGAGAGACCAGTCTGCAAGGCAAACTTGGGCTAGAAAGTCTGAGGTTAGAGTTTTGCTGATTTTAATCACAAAAATCATTTATGTTTTGAAGGCATATTAAGTAGATTGAGGCAAAACAGGGGGTTCTCCAGGGTTGTTATTTGTGGTCAGCTACGCCCACGACATATGGAATGACACCAGTTATTTTTTCCCCACTGACCATCCCATCTGCACCCTCTTGAAGGTGTATATCTTTCTAAGACTCACGAGTGACTTAAATTCTAAAGACCGATGGATGAGCATGATTAGTTTGACTATGTTGTTTTATCTCTTTCCTATACCCAGTATTTTCATTCACACACTTTAAAGTCCCAGTTCTGGACACTGTTTGCTTTGGGGAGAATGGACCTATGATTTGAGTTAGGGTCACACCATTGTCGGTAGATGGCATCATCCCTCTCATTGCCACTATCCCCAGGAAGGTGGTAACTGGCCAGGGAGAACTAGTCAACCAATGGCAGAGGCAGGATTTTATTCTGACTCCAGAGCCCCTTGCTGTGCCCCTAAAATAGAGCAGTTGGTGATCGTTTTGAGGCATTGACATTGTAGGAGATAAGCCTCACTTAGGAGGGAATTCACAGCCTGTAATTCAAGTCACAGTGACAGTGTCCTGGAGCAGGGACATGTTGGGTACATGACTCTTCCACAGTAGGACCGAGGGCAGTGACTTCCTACTGCATGACTCTGCACCTCTACATTGAAGGATGAAAATAAAACTCCAGCAACTCATCACTTCTTCCTGCTAACATCTTTTTTTGTGTGTCAGACTTTGAAAGTCAGACCCATCAGAGAGCAGTTTTTACTGCAAAACACACAACTCTTTGTATCTGCACTAAAGGTGCTTTGCAAACTTCTGTTATTCCTAAAGCTTTGTGCTTTTGAATATAAGATTCTGTTTCCTTTCCCAGGAAGGCAGAATAAATCCAGTGTTCACTGGTTGACAGCCCAGTCCTGGGCTCAGGGGGACCTTGGAAGAGAAGAAGCAGGTGAGTGGTACCTGGCTGTGATTAAGAGAGCTAGCACCTCTTCTCCAACACCCTCCACGTCCACAACCAGCGCCAGTTCATATTTCTGCACAGTGTTGGAGCATAAAGTCACCTGGAAAAGAAAAGGTGAGAAATGCTATTCTAAAAGGTCATCCCTCTCTCTAGGCAGAGGAGAGAGTACTTTATCTATGTATGACATTTTACATGTTTTAGTTCAACAAGTTACACTATAGGGTCAGGGCATGCTGAATGGCTTCAAAGGCCAGGTTAGAAACCAACCGGCTTTTTGTACAACAGATTTCCTCATTTCTGAGGTGGTTTCATTGAAGAAGCTACATACTCACCCAAGGTGGCAGTGGTGGCGGTGGCGGGAGATGACAATGAAGGATGAGCAATATATAAAAAACCTTTAATTACTGCAGTTGAAATTGTTTCTTATACCTTTAGACTATCCAAACTATATAAATTCAGTGTACTGAAAAACACTAGGATAAAATTTCTTTTACATCAAAATAAATGAAAATAATCCTGTGTAGTCCAGAAAATGGCATAAGAAATTAATCTTTTTTTTTTTTTAAACCAAAATCTTGCCTCCCATTATTAGGGTAGAAAACAGGATGCTCCAAAGAAAGGTCCATTGAGGACAATATTGGACCAAAACATTTTACCCAATGTTTTTATTTTCTGCTTTGAAACTTTATATTTAGGCTTTGAAAGCCTTGTTACAACTTTTAATTGCTTTAAAATGATCTGCACTGGAAGAGATACTTGTAAGTAGAAAAAAAGAGCTTCTGGCATGGGTTAAGGTTTTTCTGTCTATAAATTATGTATCAAGTACTAATTAAAAATTTTTTTTTTGGTTGCAGAGGGAATCACTGGATGCAAATTTGAGTCCACACAGACCTGGCTGAAGCGCACACCAGTAAGGAAATCTGAAGCTTGGAAAAAGCTTTTTCAAATATAAAAGGAAAAGAAAGTGAAGGTGAAGTCAGTGACTTGGAAAGACGCCTTGTTGGATTTGGCAAAAAGCAGAGAACCCTAGCAAGACTGTAACTCTTTATTTATGTAGCTGAGCTGCAGTTAGAAGGAAGAAGGTCAAGCAGTTTTGGCAGAAGGTTGCTAGAGAGATACCGTCCTATGTCTTTTACAATCTTCCTGCATTATCTGGGAGAAGCAAAAGCAAAGACAGGTAACACGATGGGTGAGCATTATTAGGTAAACAGAAGAAAAATTCCATTGCAGCAGCACTTTCCATCGGGAAAGATACAGTTAGCGATTCTGAGAAGTAATGATACATGATATCATCCAACTTCATTGGACTTGTAGAGAACCCATGGGGGAGCTGAAAATGCTCAGAAGAGATTCAAGATAGGAAGTGGGATAGTAAGAAACATTTAAAGCAAATGCAGGGAATAACAAGATAGCTAGACTAAATATTTGATGGTAGTGACTAAAGAGAAAATTCCCAACCTTACCTGTGAAGCCTTACTTTTTCTCTTTCCCAGAAAGCGTAAAATCATTTCAGTGTATTAACCTTGCGTGTTGCTAGACCTCACTGTGTGGAGAAGCAGAAGGGAGGGAAGATAGCTAAAACCCTTTTCAGTTAGCTGGTGGCATCAGGAGGCCATGACCAAGGCCCTGGACTGTCCCGATGTCAGACCAAGCACAGGAGCAGGGGTGGGGTGGGCGGGCGGCCTCCTCACTGCTGTTCCTCTGGGCCTGAATACAGAACACTGACAGAAACACTGAATCCACATCCGTGAAGCCCAGATTTGTACTGCAAGTCTGAAAAAGCTGGCTGTCATCTTTGGCATAAATCTGGCTGTTTATTGATTATAAAGGATCCAGGTCTGAAGGAGAGAAGAATCTAATTAGCAGTGAGTTCTTCTACTGTTTTCTATTGGTACTGATGTGTGGACTACCTGTACAGAGCAGTGATTTCACTAGATACGAGCTAGGAGCCACTGTTCTAGCGAAGGCGATGCATCTGGATTAATGGAAATCCACTGGGACCTGTGTCAGTTTCTTTTCACGGAATGTATCTGTGTCTGGTTTCCTTTGTTGCCAGAGGTATTTCCCACAGAGCTACTTCCCTGTGTGAGTTGACAAGAACCCCTTCTGCTGCCACTGGGCAGAGGGAGAGAATCCCAGGGGAGGTCTGCTTGAAGTGTGGCTGCGGGGCTGCATGTGCTGGAAGGCTGTGTACTGCGCTTTACCTTGATAGCAGCAAATCCCTGGGAGCGGATGGTGCCGCAGCTGGGCGTGATAGTGAACTCTTTTGGTTTCACTGTGTGTATTTCTTCACTGGTCCCAGACAGTCTTTTGCTGCTTGAAGCCTGCTCACAACCTGGGATGCTATTCTGGCCAAGCCCGTCCCTAGGGATGCGCAGTTTGAAGGTCATGGGGACCAAAGATGTATTATTGAGCGAGCACATCAAGGTGTGAGGAAATCCTGGAAAACAAAACGAGCTGAGAAATAAAGGTCCCCCCCCACAGTAGGCTCCCTTGGCCATCAACCTCCTTAACAACTGTCTAACCTTGTTAACGTTTGATACAGCTCATCACTACCTAACTCCAAATTGCCTTCACTATTGTTTTCAAGCACATAAACAGTAAGTTCATTTCATGCATCCGTTCAGTGAATATCTATAATGCATTTACCATGTGCCAGGATAGACAGTAGGTATAAGACAATCCCTTTGATTGCTACCTAAGTCTCTCCAAAGAAGCAGTCTTTATTATTTATTAAGTTGTCTTGAAGAAGTGTATTTTGCATATATTTTAAAAATAAAGTACAGAATTTTTTTTTTACACAGAATCATGTTTGGCCTTTATTTTCAGTGCTGGGAACTGACCCTCCCAGGGCCTTTGTACTGAACTACATCCCAAGCCTTTTATTTTTTGAGACAGGGTCTCACTATGTCACTAAGTTATTCAAGCTAGGCTCAATCTTGGCGATTCTCCTGCTTCAGCCTCCCAGAGTGCTGGGATTATAGGTGTGTGCCATGCTGCCCATCTCTCGCTTGCTATTTTTATTTGCCAGTGTGGCAAAGGAGAAGCCAGTATGGTTTTGCTGTGGTGTGACCCAGAAAGTATTAAGACAAGGTAAAATGAGTTCCGGACCTGAGACTCATGAGCTCAGAGTTGATGACACAGTCTTTAACTCAATGAACTGCTTTGGAGCCAGTCAGATACCAACACCGACTTTCTACCTCCCTCAGACAAAGCTGCTTTGTCATGTTATAGCCAGCTTTCTTATGTTCAGTTTGGAGAGGCTTCTGCTTCTTTCTTAAGAGATGTGGATCTTCCTTGCCAGGAAAGAAATATACTGGGGTCCAATTTTGGATTCCCTCGCTGTATCTGCAGCTATTTTCAGAACAAAAATATCTATAACCGTAAGATAACACAAGTGCTTCTTTCTACTGGATGCAAGTCCTGCCTTCTACCTTGAATCCTGCTGTGATAATATACAGTTGGTCTCTTGAAGGACCTTCTCTTGAAGGGTTATGCTTGTATATTCCAAAAGAACTGCTAAAAAGTCAGTTTCTCAATCATGTAATTGCCCTAGCTCATTTTCCTGAACTGGCCTGATAATGGCTCTTCAAACTGTAAATACCTTATCCCATTTTATCTGATCACTTATGGGTTAAATTTTCTACTAAAATAGAGTATATTACAAAAAGCAGATCCCATAGAGTCAGACAAGTATCCAAAACCACTGCTCAGACTGCTTCCCTGAAACCACAAGTTTTTCATTAGAATAAAGCCATCTATAATCTAGCTAGAACAGTTCCTCATATTATTATCCATATACTTCATCTTGCTTGTCAAGAAGCCTAAGGGAATGGGATATTAGTAAAAGATTGAATGACAATTAATGCGAATGTTATTCCTGGTTGTACTGTTCTATTGTGAATGGAAGTGTTTTATGTTACAGACCTCTGTGCACCCTTCACTTAGTATCTGTTAGATGAAAGGTCAATATTTACTTGCCTTTTCTTGGAATAATTAACAACATGACTTGGCAGACTGTTCAAGGATTCACAGAGGCAACTCATACATCTCCCAGTGCTTACATAATGATTGGAAGAACAACATTCTCAGAAGAGTCAGTGTTCTTTCAATTTGCATATTTTTACCCGGTCTAAAACACCCCTAAGATTTCTTGAAGAAATTAGCAACTGAAGATCATAAATCTACTACCAAAAATATTTATAATTCTTTAAAAAGATAGCACATCATTTGGAATATGACCTCTCTACTCAAGAACAACTCCTATCTAAATAGAGTTTTAAGTTGATTAACATGTAAGATCAAAAATTAAATTACAATGGAGACACTGTTGGGTAATCCATTGTATAGTTTAGATAATGGATTCCTAATTTTTCTAGTAAAATAATATCCATAAAGCAAAGGGAACTGTGTTGGCAGATCATTATGCAACTCTTGCAAAATGTGGCTCTTTTGTAGTCATTTATGGAAATAATTTAGAATATAGGTGACGAGTAAACACATACTGTATACACAATCAATTTTAGACAAAATTCAGACTCATATTTAGAAAACAAACATTGCCTACAATGGGGATCTTCTGTCCACTCCCATGGTCTCTGGCATACTAACTATGCCCTCAAATCTAAGATGATATCTGCCAAAATATACCACAGATCCCAGCAAAGAAGAGATAAGATGGTTTCTGAAGAAGAATCAATAGGAAGCCTTCTCCTTTGTAACTGGACAGTGGCTGGTTCCTGCCTCACATCCTGCTATCATATCTAGAAAAACTGTGCAGGTGGGACAGGGGTTTCCAGGATGCAGATAGATGATACCCAAATCCTGTAGTTCAGAATATGTGCTTGTAATTGTCTGCAAATTCCTCAGGTGGGCTTGAACTTTCCTGTACAGAAAGATCACTGCCACAACTCTGAAGTTATAGACAGTAAATTTCCTACCTGGGGTTATCACCTTGTACTAGAAGAGTTACATCTCAGAGTATGTTAACCCTTTGATCAAGAATATCATGACCTATAGTCTCTGGGTAATGCAGAGTGCAAAAATAGTATTATGGATTTTAAATTAGCCAAGATCTCTGAGGATCTTTGAATTCTTTGGTAAAGAGTTTTGCTTTTAGTTCTGATGTCCATCAGATCAGCTTAGCTCTCTCTGGAATGTAGACAGTTTGCTTTACAAAATAATAATTAAAAGATCCATGTGGTTACAAATCTTTCATCAGTCTGAGTCATAACTAAACACTGTCAGAAACTAATTCATCTTTAAGTTCAAAAAGCCTTCTCTAAAAACTCACTCTCAGAATCTTTCCCCTTTTTTAGTTTGAAGAAAGACTATTGTGAAAAATGCGTCAATAAAAGTCTTTAGAGCTTTCTAATAACTGACCTTGCAATTAAATTTTGAGGTAGGCCTTTGAATAAGAAGATGTTCATAAAAAAAGATGTTCACAGAAGCTCAATTCTTAGCATAGAATTCTAGGCCAACAATTATCTTCTCACAATTAACTTGAACAGTGCATTGCACTATCTTTTGGTACTATTGCTACCATAGATAATTGCTGTTAAGCTATTCTTTTGTACATAATTTTTCTGTCTAGTAGCTTTCATCTTCAGTTTCACTATCATGTTTCTGTGTTTGGATTTACTTTGTCTGATTGCATACTATATGGACAAAGATTTTGCTTTAGTTTAAAAATTCTCAACCACTATCTTTCCAAATAATGGTTTTTAGCTATTTTCACTGTCTTCTTCTAAAACTACTCTATTAGGTTAACACTGGAACTTTTAAAAAATGTATTTACTTATTTGGTTCCAGGAATCAAACTCAAGGTCTTATGCTTGCCAGGCAGGTGCTGTGTACTTTGGAATTTTTAAATGAATTTAGTTTTTCATTTCTCCCTATTTAATTTTCATATAGTTCAACTCTTTTGTTTTCTATGCTATGTTCTGCATGGATTTCTCTATATTAGTGAATTGTTAGTAGGGAAGTTTTATGCCTGACTGCCAAAGTTTTGGGAACTCAGTGGAGAGGAAAGGCAGAGAATGGAAGAGTCTCATAATCCAATGTTTTGAATTGTATTTAATTCCTTTGTATCTATACAGTACTCCAATAGCAGCTATGCCAATCCCCAGATCTTTTGGTTCATCTACTTCACACATAAATCTCTAGTCTCCTGCTGGTTTCCAAGCTATGTGGGATGGGGGGAGGTGAAGCGGGGGGATTTCACTGCTGCATCTGGAATCTCAGAGTCATACCGCACCTCGGGCTCATGCAAAGGGAACATATTAAATATCTTGAATAAATGTATTTATTTTTAAATTTAAAAACCACCATGGCAGCCTTTTGGCTGGTGATGGTAATTTTGTATCAACAAAATCTGTTTCGTAGGTATATTTAAGAGAATGCTTGCACTCTTCCAGATACAGATTGCTTTGAGTATCTTTATCCATGACAGTCTGCCTTCTGCTCCCACCACTGTTAAAATTGTACCTGGAAATCACTAGTGACCTGCCCTCAACTTGGCATGCACTAACCTTAATTCTAACTATTTATATTAGAAGCAGCCTTTTAAAAAACTAATACCTGTGCTTTGAAGGCCCTGTATTTGCCCATGTATTTATGGTCATTGATACTCACTGGATACTATAAGTACTTGAAAACAAAAATGCAGCATTTTGAGGACTTGGCATCTGCTTCCTCGTTGCCACATTCCACTGAGATGCACTATATTAAGAATCTTGATGTATTTAAGTGTCTAAATTCTACATAAGAGAGTTTCAGATAGTCTTTGGGCTCAATAATTGGTTTGCCATTGTAATATAGCACTTATATGAACACTTCAAAGCTGAGCTATACAGCAGATTACGGACAATGAGTTAGCATGAGATTTCCTGGAGTAACTGGCTTGGGATGCTTCTTTGGGTTCTGTTTCCGCCCTCTGGGAAAATATGATCTGAGTGTTCTGGTGCTGGGCTTTGTAGCACAATGCTACGAAGTATGCTCCTGGCATGCATCAATTGTCCAGACAGCCCCCTGGACTCAGTGTCCAGTACTTGGAGGACAATTGGAGAGGTCTTGGGTGTACAAATACACTTCACATTGTACACCAATCATATTCATCCTGGAGAGAGTCTGCCTCTCTTAATTGGCCACTGGATAACCAAGATCCATTTTATTTTCCTTAAGAAAAGCCTATCACTCAAATACACCATACTAATTTGTACAAACCCTTCCAGCCATTTTCTTACACTATAGGAATAGGCATCCTACTCCATTTATATATAGATTTTTCTACAGTATTTACCTTATGCCATATAATATATACAAGGAGGGTCACTGTATAAATGAACGTGTTCTGAATAACCAAAACTATCTTAAATCCCAAATGTTATAGGAACTGACAAAGACATTATGAATAAGCATTTTCTAGAGAGCTATTTTTCTCCAAAGTAGATGGGCCTACTCAAAGTGAAGCAAGACAAATGCGAAGCGATAAAACAAAATGGAAAGGGTTATGAAGTGAGAATTGAAGCTGGAATTTCTCAACCATTTCTTCATTATCACCTTGTAGAAGGAAAGGTAAATTACTTTTAAATTGAAACAAATTAATCAAATATGATATAAGTTAGATTTAAATTCTCCCTAACAAACACTGAAGAATAAGATTCTGTTGGGTACTACTGAATCTTGGCAGACTGCAAACCACCGTCATACTTAAGATTTTTTACCCAAGAACAAATTTTCATCTTTTGGGGAGTAACATCATCCCTGTTGTTGCACACGGATTTAGACAGATGTCAAGTAAAATATTACTTCTCCTCCTGCTGTGTGACCTTAGAAAGTTGTTTAACTGTCTCACAGCTCAGGGCTTCCTCCTCTAAATTGAAGATATTAAGTAAAACCTCCATGTAGGATTGCTAAAAGGTTTAAATACAGTACTGCATGTAATCCACTTAGCGGTGGCTAAAACACAAGAAAACCAATAAACGGAGCTTTTGCTACTGCTTCTGCTAGGGTTGCCATCATTTTTATTAGCAGAGAAGTTCAGACAGAAAGAAATGTCTCAGGGAAGCTACTGAGTGAGAAGACAACAACAACAAAAATATAGCCTAGCCCTCAACTAAGAGTGATGGAACACCTGAACCAAACCATGCTCAATTTACTAGACAGCAATTAAACTAGACAGCATCTCTGTGATGCTGCACAGCCTAACTGACAAATTAGAATCTGCATTTAAATACAGCGTAGAGTGTTCAGGTAGCAGAGTGAAGTATGATGTGCTATCTTGCCCCTGGAAGAGGGGAGACAGCCATGGCCTGACAGTGCTTAGTGCCTGGGATATGGCTACCACTTGCACAAATGAGTTAGGAAACAACACCCAAACGCCCTGCCACAGAGAAGGGAAGGAACCATTCTCAACTCTCTTGACTGTTACCTATTTTAAAAATGGTAAGAGATGGTTTGTAAAGCTTCCTTCATCCAGTGCAGAGACAAAATAAATCTATCCAATTTCTAAATTTAAAATGGAGAATTACTCACCATAGGAAACATCACCAAAGTGCAGAGCAGGAACATTAAAATGGAAGGTAGGCCCAATGACACAGCCTCTGAAAGTGGGAATACAAAGTGAGAGAGTCCAGTGAATTCAAGGTAATGGTCAGCAGCTGGGGACAGGGTAAATAGCAACTATGAGGAGTATATCACAATAGTTCATAAAACTGTTTTTCAAGACTCAAATGTGTATTAGCAAAGGATGCTATGATTAACTTATAATCTCATTTCTCACAGTGAACAGAGCAGAGGCAGAGGAGAACAACCACTAAGCCAATGGTGTAGAAATGTGGTTAATTTAGATGAAACTTGTATCATGTCATTATTAACTCATCAAAAAATAAAAGTTATAGTCCTAATCACAACAACATCAAAGACTATCCGTAGTACCACTAATCCCTGTCCCATGCTTTCATAAAACTGTTCTAATTCCATTCGTACCACTACCTCTCTGCAATCTTGGCCAGTCGCCTTAGCTCTCCTAGCCTCAGTTTCACTTTCTCCAGTGTAAAAGAAAGAAAAAGTAAGAAAAGAGTGAATAAAATAGCACAAATGAGTCATTTAATCAGTGCAGAAGTTGAAAGAGCCAGAGAGCAATCACATAACTGAGAAAACTGTGACTGAATGGTGCCATCTGGACTTCAATGTGGTCATAACAATTCTAATAGGGACATTCGCTGAATATGAGGACAGAGTATCTGCCAAGATTTTGCCATAGATCAATGTAAGGATGTTTTATAATTATAATTTTAATGACCAAGCAAGAGTTTGATCGAATTATTCTATGCTCAGTGAAACAAGCTGAATACAAAATATACCATGCTATAGTTAAAACTTCATCAAATTACATATGCAAAGATAGGAGGGAAGAAAACTGCTCATGAGAAATTCTAAAACTTATTTTCATTTTACAGTGTGATTTATCTAAACACTTAGAATATTGTGGTATGTAATGGTAGGAGCAAATAGACATAGCAAAAATATAATATTTGTTCCAATGTTTCAAGGCATAGTAGCAAAAATTGTGGTATTGAGGTTAAAGTACCTGACAATAAAGAGTAAGAAGCGAAATTCTAGAATCCACAATATTAACGTCATTGATATTTCTTGGGCCCAAGAAAGTTTTTCTGACAAAGTAATAAGTAAAATAAGTGTTAATGTGGAGGGCTAGGAACAGTCGATAAATTATATGTGCATGTCAGTCTTCAAAATTAGACATTTACGCAGGATATACACCAGGTTTTCAAATTACTTTTTATAGTTTGAATTATTAGACTATTTTGGACACATGAAGCATTGAGCTTTAAAGGAAGTGAAGTGGAGAAGGAAATTCAGGTCAGTTTCTCTTATAAATTGGTGATTACTTTGGGGATAAAAACCTCATATATATCTTTCCACAGACTGGTTTTCCTTCAGGCTGAAAGAGATCAGAAATGAACATAAAAAAAGACAGCGGCATAGGAACCTCGGGAAATGTTAATGTCAAGAAGATGGCATCAGAGACTTCACCTCCACAGAGCAACTGGAGTACTCATTAGTCTAAGTTTATCTGAGAGAATGCTAGATCCTATTAATCATAGTGGGAAACCCAGGTACACCCTACTCTAGTCAGACAGTGCTAGTAATATGCATACTACTTTGGAATCTTTAAGAGAAGAGAATAGAGATTTTAAAAAATTCATCCAGGAAATAACAGAATTATTCAGTCTTACAGGCTCCTGGAAATTTTTTTAAATGAGGGCTTCATTGATATATGAGTCACACATGATAAAATTCACCCATTTAGTGCACAAATCAATAGTTTTCATATTGCCACAGATATGTGCAACCATCACTACAATTTTAGAACATTTTCATTGTCTCAAAAAGAAACCCCATGTCCTTTAGCTCCCAAACGCTGTCCTTCACCCCTAGACTTAAATAACCACTAGTCTACTGATTTACATGGATTTGCCTATTCTGAACATTTCAAATAAATGAAATCTGCAATGTGTGATTTCTCGTGACTAGCTTCTTTCACTTGTCAAGATATTTTTAACGTTCATTCATTGTACTATCTTGTAGTATATATCCATCCTTCATTCATTTTCATTCATTTTTATGGTCAGATAAAATCCACTATATGAATATATCACACTTTATTTATCTTTGGCTACTAGGAATAATGTTGCTATAAACATGCATGTACAGAATTTTGTGTGGATATATTTTCATTTATCTTGAATATATGCCTAGGAGTGAAATTGCTGTATTATTTGGTGACTTACTATTTACCTGTTTGAGGTGTTGTCAGACCGTTTTCCAAAGTGACTTCAATACCTTGCACTTTCATCACCAGTGTATGACTGTTATGATTCTTTCGTATTTTCACTAACCCTTGTTTTCCACTTTATTACAGCCATCCAAGTGGGTGTAAGGTGGTCTCTCACTGTGGTTTTGCTTTTCATATACTTGATGAGTAATGATGTTGAGAGTTTTCATGTCATTGTCCCTTTACAAGCTTTGTCTAATCCTTAAATTGAATTATTTGTCTTTTTATTATTGAGTTGTAACTATTCTTCATGTATATTACATACAAGTCCCTTATTAGATATATGGGAACATTCCCTTATATATATTAGATATATGGGAATATTCAAATACATTCTCCCATTCTATAGGTAACTTTGTACTTTCTTGATAGTGTCTTTTGAAGTATTTTACATTTTGATAAAGTCTAATTTATTTACTTTTCTTTGGTTGCTTGTGCTTAAATGTCATATTGGAGAATCATGTCCTAATGTAAGGTCGTGCACATCTATGCCTGTATTTTCTTCTAATTGCTTTATAGTTTTAGCTCTCACATGTAGGTCCTTGATTTATGCTGGGGAAATTCCCTTCTCTTTTTAGTTTGTTGAATTTGTTTCTTTATAAATCATGAAAGAATGTTGAATTTTGGCAAATGCCTTCTTTGTTTCCACTGAGCTAATCATGTGGGGATTTTTCTTTGATTAATATATGACACTAATGGTGTATTACACTGATTAATTTTTTTATTTTGAAGACAAAAACAAACTAACAAAAACAAAGTCATAAACAAAGCAATGCAAAAACAGTAAAAAGAATACAGAATTTCAAAACAAAGTGATAGGTAATTAACAATGGTTGTTGTATTACATATTGTTATCTTCAAAGTGGTTATTCATATAACCTGCACTGGTTAATTTTTGTATGTTGAACAAAACTTGCATTCTTGGGATAAATTCTACTTGGTCATGGAATATAATATTTTTTTTATATATTTCTGGATTTGGTTTGCTAGTATTTTGTCAAGGACTCTTTGTATCCATATTCATGAAGTTTATTCATTAATCACCTTACATGTTCATATGAGCATAACTTTACAGTTTTATCTTCCCCCTTTTTTATAGAGTCTTGTTTATGTGGTAGACAGTGTGGAGGGTAATTATGAGGCTGAGTAACACTTCCTGATGCTAAGAAGACAAGAAGCTTGATTCAAAAGTTTGAAGAGTTGATCTCCTAGAGCTTATTGGGAACCTCAAGAGACTACATGAACTGCTTGTCATGATATGTGAACTGCTGTGGAGGTGGGAAGTGAGCTGATGTTCATGCAATGTGCAGGTGTGCTTCCACCCTTCTTGCACTGTACACATGCTTGAAGGATGTCAGTCGTGGGCCAGGATAAGTATGGCGCACCTTCTGAGGAGTCAGTGTTACTCAGATATTTGAAAAATAATTTTTAAAATAATAAACACAGGTACAGTATAGAAAATACTGTAAATGTCTTGTGAATGTCTCTGATATGCCTTGAGACTTGAAAAAAAGATGATTGTGATGGGCTGTCTGGCCATGCCACAGCACCTTGGAGGCACATCCCTTCACTCTCCTTAGGTGTTGGGAGTTGTATTGGTTTAGTAGGGCTGCCTTAACAAAGTACCATACACTCGGCAGCTTAATAACAGACCTTTACTTCTATTATTGTTGGAGGAGTGGGTGCTGATAGGGTTGTCTGTTTTTCCCAAGGGCCCCCTCCTCAGCTTGTAGCTGGCCTTCTTCTCTTTATATCTTTGCCTGGGCTTTTTCTATGTGTGTGTCTGAGTCGTAATCTCCTCTTCTTGAAAGGACACCAATCAGATTATTAAATTCTACATAATTAATGAATTTTAACTTAATTACCCACTTACAGGCTCTATCTCCTGGAGCAGTCATATTCTGAGGTCCTAGGTGCTAGAATTTCAACATTCAAATTTTGAGGGGACCCAGTCAGTCCGTAACAGGGGTACTTAGACAGAGTTTGAGAATAAATAATAATCACTTTTAAGTCACATTTGAGATTCCATATTTCTAGTAGATATAAGATCAATACATTTTCCTAGGATCTTTCAGGCCATATGTGTCTGTCTCTTTTCTATGTTACCTGAAGCCCCATGAGACACCTCAGCTTATAGAGGTAGGAGGACCCTGTTAGCGTAAACATAATAAAAGGCCTGCCATAGTAATTACCAATTGGTTACTGTGGAGTCCGAACAGCACCACAGCAATGTATTTTGGAGATACAATCTTTTTGTTCTGAAGATATATTTTTTTAAGCACCAATAACCAAAATTGTATCTCTGCCCAATGAGTTGGCTACCAGTAACTTATTTTCAAAATCTGACAATCAATTCTGCTACTAATAACCTTCATTTACCAGAAGCACCTGGAATTGCCATCAAACGACTTCTGGGCAGGGGATATAGCTCAGCAGGACAGCACCTGCCTGGCAAGTGCCAGGTCTTGAGTTTGATTTGTGGGACCAAAAGAAAAAAAAAAAAGGCAAAAGACTTCTGACATAAAAGCTGCAAGTGTCCAGTCTTGCTTGACTATAAGTAGATTCTCTTTGTAAAAAATAGGTAACTAAGATAATTTAAAGAATTTCCCTAAAATAATCACAAAAGACAAAGTTTTAGAAAAGTTGTGATAACAGCAAAAGCTTAGACAAGAAGATGATTTTATTCAGGTATTACCATAATAACTTATTTTCTTCAAGCATCCTAAAATATGGACAGTAGTTAGAAACTCATGTTCAAATTCGTTTTTTTAAAAAAACTTTTATTTTAAAGAGAATTAAAAAATCAAAATAACAACAACATAGGCAAAAACAAAACAATAAAAATGATACAGGGCTTCAAAATGAAATGATAGGAATTAACTACCAGTGGTTGTTATATTACATATTGTTATCTTCAGTGAAGTTGCTCAGATTACCAGGTATAAGAATACAAGATTGATCAAACCATTAAAGAGAATAAAAAATAATATAAAAAGTTCAAATTCTTATAATAGTGGTGGCAAACCTACGGCATGCATTTTTTAAAGACAAAAGATGCTAATACATGAGTTGATTTTTCTAGACTAAAATCTCAGTGCTCAGGTTTCACTGCAGTGTTTGGCGCTTTGCTATAAATAAGTTGTTTTGGGTTTCAGTTTGCGCACTCATCTCTGCAAGGTTCACTATCAAAACCTAGAGAAACTAGACCCCAAATAGTCTGTACATATAACATGTGTTCGTGAGGGAAACACTGTGGAAATTTCACACACTCCGTTATCCTGAAGTATTCATATCAATAAAGATAGTTACAGACATTTAAGACATGACCAAGAAAGCAGTGAATAAAAACTTCCGCTTCCACATTTGCTGTAACTGTACCTTACCTAATGGTCAATTTCACAGGCTCAGGTGACCCGTTAACATTGATCAGGAACTCTTCGTCAAAGTGCCCCAGGATGCCAGAACTGAATGAGATCTGGATAGCTTGGACTCCACTCGGTTCGATGATACCTTCTTTGGGACTGAAAACAAAGCAGGCCCCCAAAGCCGAGGTTGGAGGGTTCACACTGAAGAGCGCATCGATGCTGCCCTTGTTGGACAGTACAGCCTGTATCAGTAAAAGGCAAGGAGAGAAAGGTCAGGGGACCTGTGGTCAATTTGCATGTAAGTAAGTGGCTACATTATTTAACATCACAATTAGAACCCAAAGAAAACCCTGGGGGAAATGAAAACTGTGATGTTTTGAATGTTGGAAGACAGGACTTCCAAGCTAAAAATTAAGCCTATGTTTTTAGTGT
>NW_004955484.1:3805438-3842003 GCF_000276665.1 Chinchilla lanigera
TTTTTTTAGTGTACTCTTTAAAATGAAGTTAGTCTGCTAATTTTCTGGCACTACATTATTGCTCATATTTGGTTACACAACTAGTTGCGTGTGTGTGTGTGTGTGTGTGTGTGTGTGTGTGCGCACGTGCATGCATGTATAAGCAGCTCCTGCCTGATGCTCAGAACCCCCACATTTTGTCTTCATCTGCTGCTCTGTCCCCACCTCCACCATTCCTAAACCCGAATCTGCACCAGGTGCACTGTTTTGTTCCTGGCTTCCAAAGATACCACCTCCATTCCTTGCCAATGCTGTCCTCACACCTAGGAGGGTGAAAAGCATGGCCTCTTGTTTTATATGGACTCCCCTGAGCCTACAGCTACAGCACTGAAGACATGCAGAGGGTTAACAGGAATGTGCACAGCATGTCCAAAAGCTAGAAGCTGAGGAAAGAGGATTCCCAGAAGAGGCCAATGTGGGCAGAAGTCAGCAGAATAAGCTCTGAGAAAAGGTAACAGAGGGTTTTTATTTCTGCTTAGAGGTTATTCCTGACCTTGAAGAAGAGAGTGATTGCAATGGGGTATGACTGCAGAGTGCAGAGGACAAACATTTAGGGAGTGGGTGCGTGCAGAGAAAATAGTGGTTGGCTACTTTAAATTCCGTTTGGAGGGTGGGAGTGGTAAAGCAGTGGGGAGGTATTTTAGAGGAGTTTGAGTGCGTCTGCATTTCATGACATGAGGCACACTCAGGGCCCTCGCCTAGAGGAAGCACCCACCAAGTGATGCTTGTCCTTGTCAGCGGGGAAGAGGGCAAGGTGCCAAGGGAATGGGGTCTGAGTGAGGCTGAGGAGACTGAGTTCAGGGGCTCAGGCTGCCTTGCAAGGAGGGCACAAGTAGGAGAGAAACTAGAGTCAGAGGCCTCTGGAGAGGAAGACAGCATGTCTGCCAAGAAAAGACGGCCAGTGCACTAGAATAGGCACATAAATGAAGGCTGCTTGCTATTTAATGTGTCTCTTTTATGTTTATTTACCATTTCCCTCATTCTGCATTTTCCCTGGTACTTTGGATTGTGCTTTACCCTTCATCTCTTTTAAAGAGACCACATGGAAAAGTAATTCTGACTGGAGACTCTGGAGCAAAACTGCCTGGGTTCAAACCCCAGATGTGCCTTTGACTTATGAGCTATGTGACCTTAGACAAACCCTGTAATTCCTCTGTGCCTGTTTTACCATTTGTACCATTAGCTTGTCATACTGTTTCAAGATTAAATTTACTAATTTAGGCAATTTTATATTCATACCAGGCAAATAATGGCCATAAGTGTTAATAATTTTAACATATCCTTAATGCCAACCAGAATTTATCTGTGTTTAAGAAGCAACTGACAAATGCTAGTGGTAACTCATACGCAACTTAAAGGCATTAGCAGTGACTTTCTTCAAATTGCCTATGTGTTTGTTTGCTTTTTTGGAGGGAGTGATTAATAAGACTATCTTACCCAGAGTTTCTGCGGAGTGTTAGTTCCTCCATTTTCAAGAATACGCATGCCATTCTCCTACTCCTGCTGAAGAAGTACCTACTTGTGAGTACAGAATCTAACAAATAGTTTGGGACATGATTCTGAGGTTTTCTGATTGCTGGTAATATCTCACACTGTGGTCTAGCTCCTGGAGGTGGGAGACATTGATAATAGAACTTCATCTTCTTTTTGTTTTCCTTGTTAATTACACTGATGAATGCATATACTCTTGGGGTTATAGTTTATTGTCTAGGCATCTGCTAAGCTCAGCAGTGACTAAGGGGAATAGCTAGTTATTCATATTTGTCTTAAGAAGGTAATATAATAAATTGAAAGATAGATACAATGAAGCATCAGCATTAAATACGCAGAGATGGCAGAATATTCTCATAAGAGGCACCTTACCCCGTCTTTCCCTGCCACTGCTCAACTTTCCAAACTGACCCATCACCTCATGGAATACTTCAGTGGACTGTAGTTTAGTACTGTTAAAACCGGGTAGGTTGGGAAGTGGAGGCCTACAGTTCATGTCTATTAAGTTTGTAAGAAGTTATTATTACACTCAGGGAAGCACTACCCATTTTGCCTCAGAACTAAGGGTCCTTTTCTGATGTGGCATCCACAAAGTACAATCTAAAATGTAATGAAAATTCACACTGGATGAATTACAGGAAGAAAATTAATAAGAAGTATTGCATCTTTTCTCAAATGCAATATAGAATGATGCAGTGTATACTGTGCTACTTTTCATTTTTTGAGTCATAAGACTGGTTTCTTCATTCAGATTGTGTTCCTATGTATATTCCATCTCCTTGGGACAATAACACCTCTGCTTACCTTTTGCATCATCCCATTAGGCCATAGTTAACCCTAGTGAACATGTGGATGAAGGACATTGTCCCCATGCCAGGTTGGACTGAGCTGAGGCTGAGTTGGCCAGATTTGCCCAGGATGGAAGAGCGGGCCACTAAGAGCCTAAAGAATCCAAAGATCAGCAAACAGGACAGGACAGAGGGCACTTGTGATCCAGGACTCAACATTTGTAAGCTGTGTGATTGGTCAAGATACCTAAGGACTCTAGCGTCTAGCAGTCAGGCTTGCTATTGCCCGAACCCACTTCCTTTTCTTCTGTGCTGATGATGCTACAGCACATTCCCAGCCTCCTTTGCAGCCACATGCAATGTAATGTGACAATGCAATGTGAATGAAGCTCAGTGCACCACCTCCCATAAAAATCTCATGCTCATTCCTGAATGTTCTTTCCTCTCTTGCCAGCATCACTGTAGATGGGGCTGCAATCTTTAGGGCACCTGGAAGAAGTAGCTGAGTAGAAGATGGAAGGAGTCTGGCTCCCAGATTCTCTGCTGGAGGAGAGTACTGCTCAGCCTTTGCTCTGGATTTATCTAGTATTACTAGCAGCTAGTAAAACTTCTCTAAGACTCAGCTTACTCAGCTATAAAGTGTATCAGTAGTTGTAGCAACTTTGTATGGATTTTGTGAGGACTAAATGAATGAATTTAGGTCAAAGCAGTAGACTGTCTCAGCACACATAAAGGGCAATGTTGTTGAAGGTATTAATATCTAAAGCCTTCATGTTTTGCATTTAAAATAGATATAATAAAGCCTACCTTTCATAGTTTTGTATGGATTAGAAATCACACACACACACACACACACACACACACACACACACACACACACACACGCAAACACAATGAACACAGAACCTGACAGCTACTTCTCATTTATTAAATTGTTGCTTCCATTATGTATGTAGAAATACTAGCATACACAATTTGGGAACATTCTCAAGCAAAGTAAAGTCCAATTAGTAGCTGAAGCTACTAGTTCAATAATATATTATTGACATAGAGCAAAAATGTGCCCCAGATAGACACTGATATGATGACACTGGAGTGACTTTGACCCTGAAGAACCCACCTTGTAAAATTCCATTTTCTATTTAATTGGGAGGACAAACCAGGGAGGTCTGCTCCAGAAACCATGATGGCTGGGTTTTGAAACATGGATTGGTGATGAGGGCCTTCGGAGAAAATTCAGAAGTGTGAAAACAGCTATCCTCATTAGGGATATTCTAGAAAATGTACAGAGTTCTCTCTGCTCAGATCTGTAAGATTTATGTTGTCAGAGAACAAGTGCTAAACAGATGGGGAGATGTATTTATGGCTTCCCCCTTTGAAACTTACAAAATGAAGAGGATAAAAACAATTAAATGATGGCTTTGATGCTTTTATCTTCTAGTCAAGTTAAAGGGGACTGATGAGGATGGGACAGTTGATCTCAGGGAGGTGCAGAGAGAGGAGTCAACATTCTGAATCAGAGTGAATAACTGCAAATGGCTGTGAGTATACAACTTTTCTACTAAGTAAAAACACATAAAATAAAACAAATTTTAAAT
Organism: Chinchilla lanigera; assembly: GCF_000276665.1. Lineage (NCBI taxonomy): Eukaryota > Metazoa > Chordata > Mammalia > Rodentia > Chinchillidae > Chinchilla > Chinchilla lanigera. Next base: position 3,809,355 of record NW_004955484.1, read on the forward strand.
GCCAAGTACTGGGGCTGGAAATTTAGCTCAGCAGCACAACGCCTGCCTGGCAAGTGCAAGGTTGTGAGTTCAGTTCCCGGTACCGGAAAAAAAACCCAAAGGGGGAAAAAAAAATGCCAGGTACTGCTGAAAGCCTCAACGAACAATTCTAGCACTCACCTCATAACAATGTACGGATCCAATGAAAACTTTCCCAATATCCAGCGATTCAAAGTTGAAGTGAATCTTAGGTCCTATTCCTTCCCCTTTGATTCGGAGCGGGAGACGGATCTCTCGGCCTTTAAAAATAATCCAGACTTTATTACCCCAAATGGTGTGCTTTATTACCTCAAATTATCCACAATTTGTTATTGAGGAAGACACTCAAGATTCTTATACAACTGCCTGCACTGCACAAAGGGAACTGCAAATTAACTAATATTGAAGGTTCATCTTATCTTCAGGAACAGGAAGACAGCTAGAGTCTTACATTTAGGGAACAACCTATATTGCAATTTAGACTGACATTTTAGCAGAAAAAAGACAATTAAAAAATTTAACCTCCAGGCACAGAAAGACAAATACTTCATGTTCTAATCCATATGTGGAAGCTTAAAAATTTGATTGCATAGAAGTAGAGGGCAAAACAGAGTTATTGCCTGTGTCTAAATGTTCCCCAAAAGCCTTCTGAGGTCAAAGATGAGCCTTTTTGGAGGGGCTGGCTCTAGAGTGTGTGACACTGGGATTGATTCATGGAGTGATGCTAGCCTTAAGGGTGCCCCACCTTGCGTGTAAGTGCTACCTGGCCTAAGAGTGGACAGCATGGATAAACATGAGAGAGAAAGAGGGCTGCTGTTGCCGCTTGCTGCTTGCCACTTGCTACTTTGCTGTTTTGCTGCCTTCTGCCTGCCATGAACTGTTTTTCCTCTGTGATGCCCCTCTGCCACCCCCTGTCTTGGAGCCAGCCAACTATCAACTGAAACCTCTACAAGCTGTGAACTAAATAAAGTTTTCCTCCTTTAACTTTGGATGCTGGGTATTTTGTCTCAGCAATGAGAAAAGTAACTAAGACAAACTGATTATCAGAGAAGGGTCGGGGAAAGGGATGAAAGGGGAAGGTTAGTTAATAGGTACAAAAATACAGTTAGAGAGGATTAAATTGTAGTGTTTCATAGCACAAGAGGAAAACTAGAGTTGGCAATAATTTACCAAATTTCAAAATAGCTAGAAGAGAGGATTTTGAATGCGTCCAACATGAAAAAATTATAAATGTTGGAAGTGCTTAATATACTACCTTGATTTGATTGTTACCTTATACATATATCAAAATATCACACTGTATTCAATATATACATACGTTATTGTGTGTAAATTAAAAATCAGACACTGAAATATTAACACAATTTGTAACGCTATTCTGAAGTTTCTTATAGAGGAAGGTGATTTCTCTAGATCAGAGAAGGGTAACCACTGCTTAACGCTTCTCATAAAATAAGAGCCACCACGGGGGGCCAGGGATATAGCTCAGTGGCATAAGTGCCTGCCTGGTAAGGGCAAGGTCCTGAGTTGGATTCCCAGTACCAAAAAAAAAAAAAAAAAAAAAAAATAGGGCTCCATAGTGTGCTGTTCACACTGAACTTCTCTAGACTTAGGAAGTTCCAGAGTATTAGTGCTATGGGTCTAGGAGTTCTTACCTCGATCCTTATTTTGCAGACTCTATTCCATATGGAGGTAATAGAATGCATGTAACAGTATCTGCTACAATATGTGCACAATGAACTCACAAATGGTAACCACACGATTTTATGACTTGCTTTTTTAAAAATGGAAATATCTTCATTATATAATTGTATAATACATGATTATTTAAAAATTATACAGTACATGAAAATTCTCATAATTCTATCCAAATCCTAATTCTGTTAACATTTTGGCTCCTATCTTCTATGCTTAAATATATCAAAATAATGTTGATATAAAAGAGTATATGCTACAATTTATTTTATATCCTGCTTCTTTACTTAAAATGTATTTGAGATATATTAATATATGATTACCTAATGATCTATCTTATCTTTCTTAGTGGTTGCGTGGTAGACAAATAACTGTTTTTACATCTTCTATTGGACATTTAAGAGTTTTCCAGATTTTCACTATGACTATTTGCAGAGTAACTACTATCCTTGAACATCTATTCACGAATAATTTTCCTATATATTTTCTTCAAGTATTTTGAAGATACCATATTATTCCACTATTTCTGTTGGGAAGTCAACTCACAGTCTCATTGCTCATTTGAGGTGATGGGTCTTGTCTTCAGAATGCTTTTTGTCTTTGGTTTTCAAAAGTTTTATTACAATGTTCTTAGGCAAGGTTGTATTTATCCTTTTGGGGATTTGTAACACTTATTGAACAGGCAAATCTGTGCCTGATGTCAGTTTTAGAAAGTTTTCTGGCATTATCTCTTCAAATATTGCTTCTCTCTCCCTCTCTCCCTCTCTCCTTGTATCTCTCTTTCTCTCTTTCTGACACACACACACACACACACACACACACACACATACACCACGGATGCACCCCACACTTTTTGCTGCATTCCATTTGATTTTTATGCTCTTTCTGTGTTTTGTCTCCACATGATTCTGTATTTTCATACATTTTATTTTGATTTATCTAATTTTCAGTTTATAAAATCTACCTCTGGCTATACCTAACAGGTTGTTAAATTCATTCACTGAGTTCTTAATTTGTTATATAACTTTTCAGCTCTAAGATTTTCCATTAATTTTTTAATAGTTTCCAGGTATGCCCTTAATTCTGTCTGATAAAAACATTTTAAAAATCCATGTTAATTCTATTTTATGTTTTAATGGGTTTGTTTCTACTGTTTATCTAGGTTTTCTATCACATTGTCTTCCTTATATGCTTGGTTCTTTGTTGACTAAATGCTAATTAGTGTATATAAAAATTATAGAGGTGATTTGAAAGCCTCAGAAGATATCTTCCTCTAGCTTCCCGTTGGTAACTTGGGGGCATTTACAGTTCCAGAAAACTCAATTTCAGTGTTCTCAACTAAGATTTTGCTACAAAATTAAGTCTTGCTGCATATCATTTACAAGACTACTTTTTTTTTCATTTTTCCATGAAGGGTATATACCTAGTACTACCCTAGATATAAAAAAGAAGAGCTAATTCCTAATAAATAAGAAATACTATAGGATATTAGGGATTAAATACCTTTTGGAACCTCAGTGGAGAAAAAATGCCTTAAATCAATAAGAGAAAAACGATTCAAAGCTGAGCTTCAGACTTTGTGATGGTCGGCCCATACTGAGTTTCTAGTTCACTGGGCCCCACTCTGAAGCCTGGGAGATTGCCAGGGAGCTTACTGCTTGGATAGCTCGTAAATGAATACCTATGTTTTCCTCCATATCTCTACCAACCATTTAAACTCTGCAGTTTCTACCAAAAAAGATAGTGTCTTTAAGAATAAAGTGGCCCCAAAGTCTATGGTTTTGATTTCCTTCTTTTGGGTCTTGGCCCTATAATTCTTCACGGCCCTGGTAGTTCTCTTTTGCTTTCAAAAGATTTCTTAAAAATATTTTGCTTATCTTTTCTAGTTGTCCTTAGAGAGAGGAAAAGAAAGATAGTGGGAAAAGAAAGATAGGGAAAGATGGAGGGGGAGATAGAAGGGAGAGGGAGAGAGAGAGAGAGAATCCAAATAACCCAGCCCACCATTATTGGAAGTAGACTTTCCAGAACAAAAGAGTGCTCACTTGACATTTTGAGAGCTATGGCCATAGTGCCTTCCCAAATGGTTTTACTAATTACACGAAAACAACAGTAATACTTAAGGTCCCTGTTTCTCCCTATCTTCCCCAGCAGTGGGCATAGTTTGATGGTTTTCCTTATATTTCTATCATTTAAATCTAAAGTTCTTTAAGGAAAAAATAATCTATTTGTTCTATATGCAAAATTTTGAACATTCAAAATACCTTCAAAGCTTTGTTAGAGCAGTATTACAGCAAATATGGAACAATAAAATGATAATTATAGTTTATTATCATCGTTATTCCTGGGATATTTTATTTTGCACTGTGTTGTATTGCTATTTAGCTTCTGCGTCTTTAATGCTTTCTCCCCATGACTGTCCTTTTAATGACAAGAATGTTGTCATTTTGTCGCATTTAGTGCTTGGCAACATAGCGGTCATCGGGCAAGTATAACTTAGATCACTAGAAACAAGAAAAATGATGGTTCTACTTGGGACAGCTGATTTATTGAGAAGGTTCCCTGACTCCACCCGATCCCTGGAAAAGAGGTTCCTCTAAAAATCAGGTAATAGAGCAACAATAGTCTGAAACATGAATAAAACTTCTAGAAGAACCAAACACTGTCACTCCTCATCATTATTTTAGGATTTTAATCCATTGCAACAATTTTTTTACTCCTTGGTCAAGAGAAATGTATTTTGATTGAGATCCAACTTTCAGAATGGCAAAGAAAGAGAAATACAGATATATCATGAAATAAATTGCAGGTCTATTTATAACTGTCAGGCCTAAAACTTTCTCCATCTGTTACCTTGACTGCCTTCCTTTAAAAAAAATGGAGATGTGCTATAATAAAGCAGTATGCCAATGTTTCTTTGGGAATTATTAATTACTTCAAAGGAGTGTCTTTTTGGTAGCTAGCCACTTCCCCCAGCCAGGACAGAATGGGAGTACAAGTAATAACTAGCCTTGCACTTCTAAGAGTTCATCTAAATTTTAGGGTCACATTATAAATGTTATTTCTCTACAAGATTTTCTGAGCAGATATTTTTTCTTAGCTTGGCAAGAGGCAGCAAGAGGGACAAGCATGAAAGAACTTCTAAGATTCAAGGACAGATTCCTTATTAAAGGAGCATAATAGTAAAGTATTTTTAATAGTAAAGCAATTTCTCATCTATGATTATAGCGTACTGGTTTCATACTCAAGAGGAGCAATACTCTACAGAGCCCCTTTAATGAGCCTGAAATCCCGGAATGCAACAGCTTCATTGCATTAAATACCAGAAAATGCAAACTATGGGCTTTTGAAAACTTGCCATCTGTTATGGTCTAAATGTGTCCCCAACACCCTCAAATTCATGTGCTGAAATCAGAATCCCCAAAGTGAGGGGGAACCTTTGGGAGGGTGATTGGATATTGAAGATGGAGCTTCATTAATGGGACTATTTATTTTTATTTTAAAGAGAAAAAAATAACAAAATGGTAACAACAAAGATAAACACAAAACAACACAAAACAGTAAAAACAGTACAGGATTTCCAAATAAGATAATAGGAATTAACAACTGTCGTTATGTTATATATTGTTATCTTCCACGAAGTTGCTCAGATTACCAGATGTAAGAATGCAAGATTAGTGTCTTTATAAAAGAAGCCTGCTGAGGCTTCTCTGCCTCTTTCACGGGGTAAGGACTTAGCCACAAGGCACTGTTAGGTGGCTTTCTGTTATGGAAAAAAAATACCTGAGCTAAATCACCTTTAAGGAAGAGCTTATTTTGGCTTGCAGTTCCAGAGGTTTTAGTCCCTGACTGCTTTGGGCCTATGGCAGAGCAGTACATCACAGCATGAGCGGGTGGCAGAGGAGGACATCACCTCATGGTGACCAGAAGCAAGGGGGGCAGGGGCCCAATATCTCCTTTAAGAGCCCCCCAGTGACCTGATGTCCTTCAAATAGACCCCATCTCCTGAAAGTTGCACCGCCTCCGTTAAACACCACAGGCTGGTGACCAAGCCTGTGGCATGTGGGCCTTTGGGAAACGTTGAAGATCCAACCTATAGCTGGCACTTTGAGGAATGGGCCTTCACCAGGCCCTAAATCTGCTGGCACCTGCATATTGGGCTTCCTAGCTTCCAGAACTGCTAGGGATAATTTTCTATTGCTTATAAACCACTGAGTCTATGGTATTTTGTTACAGTAATGCAAACAGATGAAGATACCAGCCAAGATACCTTGATGGTCAATATTATGCTTATTCCTGTGTGGCAAGATAAGAAAAAGGGAGGAAAAGTACAAACAGGAAGAACAAATTGCCATTACTACATATCTTGGAACTCTACTTGGAAAATCCAAAAGGATCTATAAACACATTTTTTAAAATTAGTAAGACAGAGTAACTTTGGGGGCTATCAGATCAGTTCTGAATCATCAACTGCATTTCTATACTCAGTAACAATAAAAAACTTTAATTCTCAGGATACTATTTATAACAGCAACAAGAATATAAAGTACCTAGAAATGAATCAACAAAATATAGAGTCCACCAAAAAATGTATACACGCTTCAGGAAAATAAAAATATTATGATGTTTTCTCAACAGATGGTGTTACCCTTGTGGATGCTGTATATTGCAGGAAACCCACTACACACTGATGGCCCTTAGAGAAGAAATTGAAAGTGCATATGTAGCAATCTCAGTGACCCAAGTGGCAGTTTGCTGTACTAATAAATGTCTGGAAGCTAATGGCCACCACCTTGGAAACCTCTTGTAATTGCAGAGGCCAAAGGTAACTTGCATTAATGACGTCTCAATGAACTTAGAATTAAAATATTTACACAAATTTTCCTTTTCTTGAATTATATATACCTTTTTGGGTGGACTCTGCAGACTTAAGACCAGCAAAGGGAAAATTGTAAAATTTTATAGAAAGACATTAATAAAGATGTAAAAAAAATGGAGAACTAGATATATAATATTCTTGAAAAGGAAGATTCAATATCACAAAGATGCTGATTTCCCCCAGTTGATCTATATTTATAAATTCAGTGCTCTGCTAAACAAAATTTCAGAGTAATTTGATGGGTTAATTCTAAAATTTAAATGTGAAATAGAAGGTTTGATATAAAGACATTTTAAGAGAAATATTCTTGGGAGATTCGTATTTTATTATAAAGCTATTGGAATTAAGATAATGCAGTGTGGCAGAAGGTATAAAATCACAGAGGGATGCAACAGTGTAGTGAAAACAGACGCACACATCTGTGTGAATTTGATGTATGACAGATCTGCTCATGAATATGAATGAGAAAGACCGACTATGTAGTATGATAAGGAGCTAAAACAACTGGACATCCACATGGTAGCTGTGATATCCTGAATAACGGCCCCTAAGATATCCACTTGTGATATCCAGCCTAATTTGTGAATCTGTAGATATCACCTTAGATATCAAACGATTAAGGTGATTCAGGTTAGAGCTTTTAGATAGGAAGATTACCCTAATTACTGGTGGGCTCTAAACATAATGATAAGTGTCCTTAAGTGGAAGGTTGAGGGACTTTGGTACAGAAGCAGAAAAGACAGTGTCATGATGTAAGCAGGTAGGAGTAATGGAGACATAAGCGAAGAAATATTGGCAGTTTTAGAAGCTATAATAAACAAAGAATGGACTTTATCCAGGAATCTCCAGAAGAAGCCAGCCCTGTGACACTTTGCTTTAACTCAAACTGAGTTTGGACTCTTCACTGCTAGAAGTATCCAGGATAAGTGTGTGTTGGTTTAAGCCACCAACTTTGTGGTAACGTGTCAGAGAAGCCACAGGAAATGAACGAGAGTTCTTAACTCTGCTCTACAAAAAAAATCAATATAATTTCTTAAATGTGACAGTTAATGATAAAGAGTTTTAAGAAGACAATATCAAAGAATGTCTTTTTTAGCTTGGGGCAGACAAAGGGATTTTAAGTAATACAAAGTATGCAAACCGTAACTGTGAAATTCAATTATATTTAAAGTAAGGAACTTTGTTCACCAAAATCACCATAGTGGGAAGTGAAAAAATGAAACACAAACTGAGAGAAGATATTTGCTATACATGTAAAAGCAAAGAGTTAGTGTTAGAATATATCAAGCACTGTGATGAATCAACCAGACAAACACAACATAATAGAAAACTGGGCAAAGGGGAATCAGTCATTTCATAGGAAATAAAGCACATATATGACCATTCAATACAACATGCTATTTTCTGTGACATCATGAAGTTCCCAATTGCAGAAATGCTAACTGAAACCACAGTAAGATTTCATTTCACGCCTACCAAAGGGGAAAAAGTTAAAAACTGATCAATACTAAGAGCAGTGAAGGTTATGGAATAAAATTATGCACACTCACATCCTGCAGGTGGGAGAGCAAACTGGCACAAGCCCTTTGGAGAAGTCTGATTATCCAGTAAACCTGAGTATGTGTACATCTTGTGTATTCTAGAGAGACACCACTCCCAGGATATATCCTAGAAGTTGGCTATATACCAGGACATGTGTTCATGAATGTTCACAAGAGCATTATTTTTAGTAGCATAACAGCATTAAATGAGAAGCAGCACAATTGCACCAGGAATGGAGTCTTGTGCAGTGCAGCAATAGAATACAAAAAACAAAACCATAGCTACACGCGTGCCACAAGTAAATCTCAGAAAAACAAGTGTAACATTGGTATAAAGTTTTTTTTTTTTTGGTTTTGGTTTTGGTACCAGGAATTAAACTCAGGACTTTGCACTTGCCAAGCAGGCACTTGTGCCACTGAGCTGTATCCCCAGCCTTATATAAAGTTTTAAACACGCAAACATAAAGTATTCATATAATGATGCATATACACATATGGTTATAAAAACAATATAAAGAAAATGATTTACTGACAAAATTTAAAATGTATATTTATCTCTAAACAGAGGAAAGAATATAGATGACCGTTTAAAAATGCTGAGAATTCCTATTTCTTAAGGTGGGTGGTGGTTTTATGTTTGCATATATTCCTATTATTCTTTACATCTTACTTACACATTTATTATAATTTCATTATGAAGTGACCCCCGAAAGGGCTTGATTTTCCAATGCACCAAGTTCAGAGGTGGGACCTAGAAAGGTGGCTGAATCATGAGGTTGCTCATCTCATCAGTGGGTTAATTCACTGATGAGCGTGTAGCTGAATGGGGCCCTGGGAGGTGGGACCCACCTGGAGGCAGTAGGTCACTCAAGGTGTGCCTTCGAAGGGCATATTTTGTCTTTAGCCCCTCCCCTTTGACTCTGTCCTTGCTCTCTCTGCTGCCTGACTGCCCTACAGTGAGCAGATTTCTTCTGTCGTGCTGGGCTACCACTACCACAAACCCAGAAACAGTGAAGCCAGCCTACCTTGGACTGAAACCTCTAACATCCGGAGCCAAAGCAAACCTTTTTTCCTTTAAATTGGTATTCTCAGGTATTCTGCCACAGTGAAGAAAAGCTAACTAACACTGCATTACAAATACAGATATTTCTCTTTAACAACAAGTTCTGTTCTTGCTACTAGGTCAGTGGTGGGGCCTAGAAAGGTCATTAAATGCAATAGTATCTGAATGAGGGATTGTATATAGTATGTACGTTACAATATGCAGAACAAAGAAATGGTTAAAGGAAGCTCCAATTTGATGACTTTGCTTTTATTTGCATAACTCTTACATGCAGTACTTTAACGTGTAACAGAACATAAAACTATAGTATTGTACTGCATAGTACAATCAGCAAAATTATAGTCCTGTGTAAACAAGGTGGACTGTATGAAAGAAGACATTGAGGATCTATCATTGAGATGCACAGAACTGTACAAAAAAATAAGATTGTAAGTCTGAGCAGTGGGTCGTTAAGTCCGAACAGTCATTATATAGGAAGGTTGTTAAGGAATATCTGTATCACTTTGTGTCACTTCTATATAAATTAAGAAAGAAAAAATTGTCCAGATGTTACCTAAAGCAGTTCATTGTATGTTTGTGTAGACAGAATTGTTTAATATATGAATATTTCTTGGAACTTCAATAGTTACTATCAAAATTTTCACATTTAATAATAATGACATAAATTGTCTGACCTAAATTCATTATCTAAATGAAAACAATCCCATAATACATATGTATATGTGGGTAAACAAAAACATGTTTTCTTGAGTTTTAATGAAAAAATGTGTGTGCTTTATAGTCCAATTTTGACTGTTTCAGAAGATAAATTTGTCTTGTGCATTGTCAACTCGTTTTCCCACATTTCCTGTGATAGTTTAATCCTTCATTGGTCCCAGAATTTGTTTCTATTAGATACCCAGGACAACCACCAACTAGGGACCAACTTAAATAATATTTTTAGAATCTGTATCACATTATTTTACTGTTTACGTTACAGTTATATTCACAGCAGTGTAGAAAGAAAATCTAAGTTGTATCTAATATTGTTGAGCATTTTTACTCACTACAAACTAGTATATCCATTCATAAATTTGTGTTTAAAATATTTTGCATCATGCAGAAGCATTTGATGAGTTGTTAGAGAGATGTTTCTAAATGTCTTAGGAAAATGGGAGTGGAGTTTTTGGATGGGCTGGAATGTGATGATTATTTCTAACAGTTATAATAATGGAATACAGGTTGTGTCATTTCACAGAAACCATGTCTTTTCATGGGGTGGTGTGGTTCAGACAGGGGACAGGATATGTCACAACATGCAGTTCAAATTTTGGATTCAGAATCACTGTAGGCAACTCACCTAAATTTTCCAAGCTTGAGCTTCCTCATTTAAAAAATAAAGTATCCAGTCTACCCTACTTAGTTATCAAGAGGCTTAAATGAGATTAGTATGTGAAAGTCTTTGTGTTGCTATATATGTACATAACATTACTATGTAAAGTTGATTTATGACAGCATTACATTGAGTATCAGGAAGGAAAGATGAATTATGAATATACAGAGTTAAAACAACTGAAAATCCTTACAGGAGAAGTGATAGGCTGACTAATGACCTCGGAAGATATGCACATCTTAATTCCTAAATTTGTAAACATTACCTTATATGGCAAAAGGTGAACCATACCAGGAAATGTGATTGAAGAAGTTTTAGTTGGGGAGATTATCCTTCATTATCTTGATTACTGGAGTTTAAGCACTGTCTTGAAATCAGATAATAGTAATTCTCTAGATTTATTCTTCTTTTCTAAAGTTGGTTTAGCTAATCTGGGTTCTTTGCAGAAAATATTCCATAGGAATTTTAGAAGTACTTTGTCAATTTCTATTTAAAAAAAATCTGAGATTTTAATGTTGATTGCATTAAATCTATATATGAATAAGGGGAAAATGACATTTTAATAATATTGAATTTACCAACTTATGCCTAACATAAAGTTTCTCATTTGTTTAGGTTTTCAATTTCTCTCATCAGTGTTTCACAGTTCTCAGTACACAGGTCCTGCACACCTTTTGTCAAAGTATCTGTCCTTCATATTTCTTAAGGGTATTGTAAGAGATACTGCTTTTTAAAATTTCAATTTCCCATTGTTTACTGTTAGTATATAGAAATACAATTGGTTTCTCTCTATTTGAATCCTCTACCCTGCAACTTTGCTACTCACTTTTCAGTTCTCATTTAAAATGAATATTCTCTACTATTACTTTCATACATTTTACTTCAATAAAACATAGTTAAAACCTAAGCACCTACATTTTTAATGAGTAGACAAGATGTTTCTGATGCAGTCTCTAAGACCATTACTTTGAGAAACATTTGAAAATTGTTAACTACATTAACTTCTGACAATATGGTAAGGTCAGCTGACTTAATCCATTCTTCCGCCACAAAAAGAAAAAAATCAGATTAAAATATGGTAAGTATATCTTTTTAATATTTATCTAGCTTCAAAATAAAGGAAGGAAAACACCAGGTATTAGAAATAAAAATAGAATCAGGCTAGCATAATAAACTAGCAAGGTAACCTGAAGAAGGACCAGAACTTGTAGAGTACATCCAGGCCTTATACTCCAGTAGCTCCAGTTTTAACTTATACATAGAGAAGAGATATAGCCTTGTTCTTATCTGGGAAGGTATCACTAAACTAAGATCTTTGCATAAATCCAAGACCCTGGAAAGGCTACTGCTTTCCAAAAAGGAAACTAGGAAAATTCCACCTATTGACCTATGGAAGAAGAGACCAAGCTCACCATCTAGCTAGCACTCTGAATAGGAAAAACAGGCTCTTAGCAGAAATCAAAGTCCCAGGTATGGGTTTGCAATCCACATGTATACTATCTGATAGATGCAAGAATCTGAGAAGCTGAGAAAATAAAAACCATAGAGCCTTTGGCAGAAAACACAAAATACTGTACTTCTTTGAGGAAGTATTTTCATAATCTAGAGCCTCTGTTAAACATGAGTTCTTAATATAAACATTTCAAACCACCCAAAGAAACAATCCATTATGAGAAAAGTGGTTACTGGAAACATGAGTTAGCACTACCAGTTTTTGAGATAATAGAAAATTTCCAAAAACTCTAGCATAGCCTTTGTAAAATATTTGAAGAGCTAAATGAAGAAATAGGAACCATAATTATGGAAGAAAATATGGAAATATTAAAACTATATACAATTTCTAAAAGGAAAAATAATTTCTTGACATAACAATAGATGACTACACCAAGGAGGAGATATAGCTGAAGAAAGAATTAGTCAACTAGATATCTTAGAAAGATAGACAGAATCTACCAGAAACAGACAAGGAGATTAGAAATGTAAAGCAGTTATGAGACATAATCATTCCAGGAGGAAGACACCTATCCAAAACAGAAAGAAAATTTAGGTAATGAGAGCATATTAGTCAGTTTTTCATTGGTGTGACAAAATACCTGAGAAAAACAACTTGGAGAAGCAAAGATTTATTTGGGTTCATGGTCTCAGAAATTTCAGTCCACTTTGGGGGTGGTTCCACTGCTGTGGACCTGAGGTTAAACAGAATATCATGGCAGAAAGGGGTAGCAGAGCAAACTGCTTCATAGCAGCCAGGGAGCAGAGTGAGGGGGAAAGAGTCAGGGAGGAATGGGTTAGGGGCAAGATTCAGTCCCCAAAGTCATGCCCCCATGACCTACTCCCTTCAGCTCAAACTCCCCTGTGTCCACTACTTCCCTGTGATGCCATCAAATTATGAGCTCATCAACAGATTGACCTACAGATGAAGTGACAGGCTTCACGATCCAGTCACCTTCCAAAAGCTCCACCTCTAAACATGAGACGTTGGAGGGACATTTTAGATCTAAACCATGAGAGAAGAAAACTGAAAGGATGTGTGCTGCGCATTTTCTAGGCTTGATGAAAAAATTTTAATTTAAAGAAGTCTATCAAGTACTAAGCAAGATAAAAAAGGCAAATCTATCACAGGGAAACTGTAGAACATTAAAGCATGAAGTAATGTTTAAATACAGTACCACTGTTAGAGAAAAGACAGGTAATGTTAAAGAAATGATAGCCTGCAGTAGATTTCTCATATCAACAATTCTGTCCACTGTCCACACTGTGAGGGAGCAAGCTGCCACATGGAGAGGCCCCGCAGACAGAGGTTCCGGCCAACAGCTCCAGGTGAGGACCCTGCCAAGAGCCAGAATGAATTGCTAGCCATGCAGGAGGGAGGAGAGCTATAAATTGCCCTCAGCCTCCCTCTCAAGCTGCCCCAGCCGACACCATGTGGAGAAATGAAGACCTACATTTGCTGACCCTGGACCAAACTGCTGATCTTGGATCCTAATAATGATTGCTAAGTGGTTTAAGCTGCTAAATTTAGGAAGGTCTGTTATGCACAGTAAATAAAGGGCACAAGGCGACCAAGAAATCAGGGATTATATTTGTCTCATATATCAAGTACACTGGGAAAAATGGATTTTTGGTAGGATCTGATTTAGCAGATTAGGGCAGGATAATAGTGATGATGATTTGTTAAGGATGAAGGAAAGAATGAATATTGATTTAATAACTACTTTCTTACAGTTTCACAACCACACAATGGTATTTACTGTAAGTTTTAATAAGTGGTGAGCCTAGTCTTCCATATTATTCTTGTTTTTTTCTGAATTTCTTAGGAAATTCTAGTTCATTTACTTATCCCATGAAAACTTTGGGGTCAAACTGACTAATTAATTTACAAGTTGTTATTATTTCCGAGAACACAGTGCATTTACAGAAAGAATTGAACAATTTATGGTTGGCCTTCATGTCCCAAAACATAGGTATACTTGCCATTTGTTCAAGTGTTCTTAAATCTGGGCTATATAAAAATAGATATTTGCATATTATCATTGACATTTAAAATACCTGATAATTGAAAATATAATTAATCATTTTTTTTGTTTTTTAAACTTAAGAATCTCTCAGTTGTTAATGAAATAGGTGATGAAAAAATAATTTCTTACAGAACTAAGAAACTTCATTTTATTATGAGAGTGTCATCTGAAGAATTCTGAAAAGGAAACCCTATCTATATGTAGAGTATTACTTATTGTTCTGAAAACCCCAAAATGTTTTTAATAATTGAGGTGATCTAGTTTTCCTAAATCTAGTTCAATCTCTGTTCTTTAATTTAATTAAGGTAAAATGCAAAAGTCCCAAACTGTTCTAAAAATTCAGATGTTTTCTTTTTGCAATTCACAGAATGAAGAATGGACAGTGAGGTTTTATGCTGAGTAGGTCTTGAAAGGAAGAGGATACTTCTGGAATCATTTCCGCCAGCTCCTGCTCTACATTTGACTCTGCTGTACCCATGAACCACGGTGTCTCGCAAGACATGTCACAGTTTAAATCAGAAAGTGTTGCTTCCTTTTGACGTTCCCATATACTGATCCCAAACAAACACGTGTAGCTTCTCTTTGTGTTTGTTTTTTATTTTTCATTTAAACTTTTTTGCTTTCTCCCTTTGTGTTTTTAAAAAAGATGATTGTTTTGATACCGTTAGATGAAAGATTTCAAGATTCAGATCCAGCCATGAGCTAGTATTTATAAATAGCTAACAGTTTTAACTCCTTCTAAGTAAATCTGATGATTTGAAAAGTAGAAAAACTGTCCGGTTTCAGATTGGAACTGAAAATATCTCAGTGATGTTATATTTGCCATATTCAGATCTGAGCCAGCTACTCGGCTGCTGAGATCTCTCCAGTGATTCCCAGCTGCTTTCGGGCTCAAGTCCAGTGTCCTCAGTCTGGCTTTTGAGTCTGGTATCAGCGCTCCATGAACTGGATTGTCCTCTTTGTCTATGTTTGCACTCCAGCAGCCACATCCCAAGTACTTGGAAGTCTTTGCCATTTCATGCTCTTATTATGTGCCTTTCATAGTATTTTTCTATGTAATTTTACAAAGTATTTCCATGTTTGACATGTTCCACCTCTTTTAGTTTTCTTTTTAACTTGACTAACAAGTTCTTCAAGAGTCACTTTCCCTGAGGAGCCTTCCCTTGACACCCCAAGACTGACCCACATATGCTAGATGCTCTTCTATATAGATGAGGCACTCAGACTGATTCCAATTAGGTATGTTTCAAAACAATACAAAATTGTATTATTTAAGAGAACATACATAGGGATTAAAAACTATAAATTAGAGCAAGGAAATGAGAGTCCTAAAGGACAGCAGAGTGACTAGGAGTTGGGGGTGTAAGAAGCATGTGATTGGGAAGGGACACACACAGGCTTCTAGGGGGTTGAGATATTCGATTACTGATCTTGGTGTCAGCTACAGTATTTGCCTTATTGTGATTTGTTATGTGCATGTATTTGTATTAGTTTCCTACTGCTGCTATAACAAGTTAGCATAAACTTAGTGGCTTAGTGTACAAATTTATTATCTTAAAGCTCTGGATGTCAAAAGTCCAAAGTGAGTCTCAGTGGGCTAAGATCAATATTAGCATATTTTAATTTTCCTTTCTGGAGGCTAGGAGAGAAAAATCTATATTTTTAAAGTTTTCTGTGGCTAGAGTCTGCCCCAATTCTTTGCTCTTTCCACCCTCCAAGTCAGAAATGGCTAGTTGAGATTTTCCTAAATCACATCACTCAGATATTGAGACCAATATTTAAGGATCCTTGTGGTTATATTGAGTGACCCACATGATCCACACTTGATCTTAGCCAAAAGGCTGAGAAGCAATTGACCCACATGATCCAGAATAATCTCCCTACTTTAAGATTAGCTCATTAATAATTTGTAACTTTAATTCCATCTGCTGCCTTAATTCCACGCCACTACTTAATTCCACTCCACTATGCCCACATCACACAGTCACAGGTTCTGAAGATTCTGGAGATTAGGATGTGGACATCTTTCTAACAAAAATATAAATATATATTTGTTTGTTTTGAGGCAAGGTCTCCCTATGTATTTCACACTAGTCTTGAGCTTACTATGTAGCTCAGGGCTGGCCTTAAATTCGCAACGATCTTGCCCTAGCCTCCCAAGCACTGGAGATTATAGGCATGGGTCACCACATCCACCCCACTACAATATATGTTGCATAAATGTATGAATTTGTGTTCTATTTCATAGTGAAATGAGGCTCTAGGTAATACTTAAAAAGTAGTGTTACAATGATGCAAAGTATTTTATCTTTTAAATGTAAAAAGCTGTGAGGGAGAAGTATTCCTACATGTGTTTGCTTCATTTCTATGTGCCGTATATATGAAACAAAACTAAGTGAAAGAAGGGAAGGAGCCTTTCTATCTGCCTCAGAAGTATTTCTTAGTGACTTAAGACCAGGAAGCTTTGTCAGCTCATTGAAGATAATGGTAAGGAATCATCACTAGCTCTTGAAAAGACACAAAGAATTGCATGGAATTTACAGAAAAGATAATATGGAATTACTATGTAAACAAAGCCCTCTCCTTGGCAATCCTATCTTTTAATAAACTGCTAACAAAATAAAGAAAAATGTCATGCAGATGGAAAATTATACTATTCAGTTTACCCAGGATGTGAATTCTGTGGCAGAATTGAGAACTGAAAACAAAACAACAGCTGAATACAACCAATTGTGTAATGTTTGGGAACCTCCTGGAGAGCAGCCAACCCCTTGGAGTAGGGCCAAGCACGAATGATGTTCCCGGGGAGCTATAGATGGGAGGGAGGGCCCACCACCTGTGGCATGAGGGCCACTGGTTCGTTTCCACCCTCTGTCTAAACAGTGATGAACCAACATTTCTTTCAAGTCATTAAGAAGCCTGGTATAAAAGATGCTGGTCTGAAGTGTGGGCATACATTGACATTAGTCCAGAAACTCCTAATCTATTCTACCTTCATCCTGGGGCTGCCTTGAAAACCAGACATTCATGCTCAAGGAACAGACCAGGTCAAACTAGGACTCATTCACTCATTTATTCATTTTTAGATATCATCTCATTTGAATCAATATTTATCAAATAGCTTCATTTTCTTGGTGCTAGCAGCAGAAGACACATATTATGATTTCCAATACTAAGAATTTAAAAAACAACCAAGATGATACTATGTTGCTTAGGCATGAATACATGTGTGGTAAAATTATATATGAAAGCAAGAAAATGAGGCTCATGGAAGTCAAGGTGATGGTTACATCCACAGAAGGTGAGGGAAACATGATCAGAAGGGACACACACCTGGGGAGGTGGGGGACACACAGTTTGGGTCAGGCAGTTGTTTCTTCTGCACGTTCTTAGACTTCCCGACTCTTTCTACACAGAGGAAGGTGACTGCACAGATGTGGACTGAACACATGCAAGGCAGGGCAGAAGAGTGAAACTTTTGCAATTTGAAGGACTTCAGTGATTGTTCCCTCTTTTCACTCATTCTCCAGTTTTAAAGTAACCATGGCAGCCATACTTTAGTTGGGAACTTATGAGCACCAAAGAGCCAAGTAGCACAGGCTACTTTCAAAATTAAACACATGGAAAAAAATTAAATACATGTTCCTCATTCTTACATATGAATGGAAAACCATGGGTTGGAAAACATCAGAAGGAACTTCCTGAATGCATAGAGGACTAACATAACTGACATGGCAGGTAATTCATAGAACATATTCTCTTAAATAAAGGAAAGTGTAAATTACTATTCTCAGATCAATGAGAAGAAATTGTATCTATAAAAGAATAATTAGCTATATAAGGGCACAGAAAACAAAATATGATGGCAGAAATAAAAGATGTCTTAGAAGTTTGTCAGAACAAAACTTGAACACAGTTTTTTCGGAAGCAATAGGCAAATGCTAGTTTTGCAGTTGACCCTACTTCACCTGAATACAAGCAGAGTAAAAGAAAAACAAAAATATTCTAAGTTTTTGAGTAATACTTGTACCTTTGCAAGAAAATGCCAGATCCCCTAAAACTAAAGGGCAAGATACCCTAAAGAGCAAGATACCCTAAAACTATTGTAGCAAAATACTCTCTTGAGAAGAAAGGCCTCAACTCTAAAGGGGAAAAAATTAGGTTGAAGAGTAACTGGAAGCTGTTTCTGTCTGTATAAAAGGAAAAATTGCCAGGATGAATAAGCAAATAGCAGTAAGGCAGCCAGTGGATTTAAACTCATGGAGGTGGATCTGTACTTCTACAAGGACTCCACCCATGAGCTGGCTGCAGGTCTGCTGGTAGCTGAGGAGAGCTGTCCCTGCACAGAGTATTCTGCCCTCTGGGGGTTCCTGCTGATAAATAGCAGTACTTCTCTGGGCATCTTTATTTAACTTTGAATTATATTTACTGTCACTTATTAGTAGCATTTGGTGATCAGGATCTTGTTTTCTGATGCTAGATCTTTCAGACTTTACATTGAATGCATAAGTTTTTCAAAGTAATAAAATGAAAAATAAATGGAATAGAGGCCATTAAAGAAATAGTAAAATAGAGGTTCCCAGAGCCGCAGTGACACGAGTCATCAGACTCAAATGGCCCACGGGAAACTGAGGAGACTGAATAAGAAAAGCCCACTTCTGACCAAAGCTCCACCTAATAGGGCATCTATAAAATAATAATAATCAGATGATCTTCATAGTTAGGAGTTTTTATAGTAAATTTGGCATGATGTCTTTAATGTTTTAAGGAAAAATGATTTTGTACTAGACCAACAGAGGATAAAATTTTTCCTAGAACATTTGGCCCTTTAATGAATAAAAGTTATGTAGAATAAATAAAAATGCAACTACGGTTATCAGTTAACTTTGGTTTTTACAATAAAGATATTGTAAACATGGAACAACTCAGAAATCAGAAGGAGAAGGGGGCAGTGGAATGTTGGTGGGCAGGTTAGGGGTGCCAACATCCTTAATTATCAAGAGATATAATAATGTTGAGGGAATAAATATTTAGATTCTGGACTATTGTTTAAGGTTATAAAGAAAAACTCATAAGTAATATAATGAAAATTGTTTAATTACTATGGGCCAAGGTTGGGGGATAGGGTTGGCTTCATAGAGGTAGGGGGGGACTTTATAGGGTTATGGAGATTTTTTTTATATGTCTTGATTTTGGTGTTGGTTACATGACTATTCAAGTTTGAGAAAGTTACTAGAATTGTACTCCAAGAAAGGGCAAACTTCACTGCATGTAAAGCATAACTCAATAAGCCCAGGAAAGAGAAGAGAAGATATTAGGAAAGCTAAATTCCCATCTTTCATACTGAGGATTAAAAGGAAATGTGAGAAGTTAATAAATCAATGAGTAGCAACATAAGCATAGAGATATCAAGGGAAATTACTATCACAAGAAATAGTTGAAAGTGTTTCATCTTGGAAATAGTAATGGAGAAACAAACTACTATTTAGCTTTATAATTTTACTATCTACATATTTTATTTATCTCTTGGCAGTGATTTTTTAAAAAAAATTCTGGAACATTTTAAAAATATACAAGAATTTCCAGGAAGGATAAAGAACTTCCGTCTATGCTTTGCCCGAAATGTCTTTTGTAGGAGAGGGTCCATCCAGTCCAGGATCACATGTTGTACTCAAGTTACTTTTCTCTGGAGCCTCCTTCAGTCTGGAACAGTTCTTCCATCCATTCTTGACTCTCACAACTTTAGTATTTGTGGAGATTACAGGCCAGTCTTTTCATTTTGTCCTTCAATTTGATTTGCCTGATGTTTCCTTTTGATTAGTCCCAGTTAGGTCATTTGGCCTTAATACGATTGACAAAGTGCTGTGTTCTCACTGTGTCCTAGAGGGCTGGTCCGAGAGGTTGCTCTGGCCCATTGCTGCTAAGATAACAGGTACCAAGTTTTTTCACTTCAAAGTGAGACTTCTCCACTTTATAAATGATAAGTATTTTGAGGGAAGATATTTTAAAGCAGCACAAATCCTTTCCCATACCCCACTTTCATTATTACTTTATGATCCACTGATGTTTTTCTATCTGAATTGGTTATTACCATGATGATGATCAAATGATACATGTTAATGAAGTGGACTCATAGATTCCTGTTTATTCAGTGGACTACAATACATTCATAGCACAATTTATCTCGACTCTCAGCTTGTTCTGAATTTAGGCAGTGGAGTCCCTCTGCTGGCTTCTGTGCCATTTTAACGTGTCTCCATTTGTCTCCGAGTACTTCCTTCCTTTCTGGTACAAGAGGAAGGCTCACAGTTCTTTTCCTGCCTCAGCCCTAGAATCATCCAGTTCCTTTTAGTGGGGAGTGGTAATTTGAAACTGAGATTTGGCTTGCTGGTTTGCTCCTCTCTGTTAGGGTCTCAAATCTTCCAGCCCCTTCAGCGACACAGCAAAGAAATGCATTTATGCATGTACAAATGAACGCATTTACATATATATTTTTCTGTATCTATGTAAAGCTATCAACAACCATGGGTTTATACTGATAAGTCTTCCATCCCAGTATTAAAGATTTTATTCAGCCATCCTCATTTCCATATTTATTTCCTCCTCCTTCAGGAGTGGAAAATACCATCTTCCATCATTCTCAATATATTTACTTTTCTGCTTAATTCTTCTGAATATGTCCAATTCTCTCATTCCATCAGACTGCTACCTTATTTGTATACCTTCCTTAGGACTTTCAATCTCTATAAGACTGCTTTTTCAGCCCACTTAACATGCATAACTTTGACAAAATCTTGAAATGAAAATTTAGTAGCCAGGTACTATGAAACGAACAAAAAACACTCTTGTGAGAGTTTGTCCCAAGTAATAATCTTAGTGCCTTAAGCATCAAAGGGAAATCCAGATCCATAGTTTCCCTATTCTCCTCTCCTACTGCCATGATTCTAAGGCATTTTTAAGTTTGGTCTGTTTAGAAATAAGCAAGACATTCATAGCTTGAAACCTTTGTCCCTTTCTTGAGACTGTACATTGCAGCGGTTTGAACACACACATGCGTGCACGCACGCCCCACTTTATGCTCTTGCACCTGATAGCCTGAGTTTATCACACAGAGGAAGTCTGTACCTGAAATATCACAATAAATGGTCTGCTGGTAGACCTTGGCCTCTACAGGATTAAAGTACACAGTGATTTCAGCTGACGAGTTGGGCCAGACATCACCTTCCTGAAAGACAAGAAGAATCATTTAAAAACAATATGATGAAAGGAAGGCATTGCTTTTAAATGGTGTTGTTATAATTCCATGCAATGTTTTCCCAAAAACTGTTTATGTTCAAGGAGTACATACATGATGTTTTGATATACATTTGGATAGTGAAATGATTACTGTGGTCGAATTAACATTTCCATCTCCTCACAGTTACCTTCCTGTGCGTATGTAAGCTTGTCAAATTCCAACTGTATGATACATTACTAGTTACAGTCACAACAGTATACATGAGGTGTATAGAACTTATTCATCTTATAACTCCAGATTGTAGTCTTTGACCAACATCTCCCCATTCTTCCCATTCCTTGACTTCTGCTAGCCACCATGCTACTCCTGCTTTGATCAGTTTTATTTTTTGGATTCCTTAGATAAGTGAGATTATGCAGTATGTTTTTCATCTACATTTTGTTTTACATAATGTCTGTAAGGTTCATTCATGTTGCTGCAAGTGTCAGAAATTCCTTTTTAAATACTGAATAATATCCCATTGTCTGTACATATTACAATTTATTTTTGCATTCATCTGTTCACAGACATTTAGGCTGCTTGGCTATTTGAATAATGCTACAATGAACATAAAAGTGGATTTATCTCTTTGAAGCACCGACTTCATTTCCTTTAGGTATATACTCAGAAGGTGGATGGCTGGATCAGATGGTAGTTCTATTTTTAATTTTTTGAGGAACCTCTCTACTATTTTCCATAATGGATGTGCCAATTTACATTCGTACCAACAGCATACAAGGGTTCAATTCCAGGAAATCTGAAGGAAACATATTTATAACAAATACAAACAGCCCACTATTTTATCAAGCAGATAGTAAATTTATACTGCTTGCTAACTTATAAAGTAGTACAAGTTTGGTATAAGCTTCAAAGATAATTTCAGTGAGTTTATGAATATATATAATGAGCTACTAAAGGAAACTAGGATGAATAAAGCATTTTAAAAATGTATCCAGCAAACATTTGTTATGCATGTGCCCAGCCCCAGGAATTCAAGAGAAGAAGGTGGGCTGAGACCACAGGGAACTCACATGTTAGCATGATGATAAATATGAACGCAAACATTTTATAATATATCTGACACATGCTGTGCCAATGAAGTCCACAGGAACCACAGAGAAAGAAGTATCTCACACTTCCTTGGTGGAGGTACCACTTTTCTAACTTTTGAGGTGGCAGCAAAAAGAAAGAAACATTCTTATTCATAGAAAACAGCAATGGCCCTAGGCAGAATATTGACCAGATCAAAACCCTGCTTCTGATTCTATTTCTCACTTCAATTTAAACCACTCAAAAGTCACAATAAAGAAGGCAAGTTTTGATACTGTAATGTGACAAGCCACATGTCAGAATTTTCCTGTTCTGTATAGTTTGATAAAAACTTCTGTACTAACCATATAACCTGGGGCTTCTTCATTAACTTCTCAGAGCTGCAAAAGGAGATGCTAATAGCAGCAACCACTAAGGGTTTCCTAAGGTCTGATAAAGTCATTTCGCCAAATGCTTTGGCCCATGTTTGGTGCAAGGTAAAAGCTCCCTACACAACTGTTTACTATGGTCCATGTTGTTTTTATGTCACATAGAAGGGCTAAATATTTCAGGGGTACGTGTGTTTTTTCTATGGTGTTGTAAATATGGTCAAAAGACCATAAAGAATAAACACATCCAAAAATCTATAAGCAGTCCAACTAGCCCCCCCCCAAAAAAAACCAAAAACAAAAACCCCAAGACATATTGATAAATAATTAGGATCAGTTTCAGAGAGATCTTAAAACCTACTCTATCCAGTCTGGTTTAAAGGCAGACATCAGGCAAGAGAAGAAAACAGAAAATCAGAGGTAATTTGGATTCATTTATGAGAAAAATCAGTTTGACCCGTGTGCTTCTCAGATAGCACCCTTCCTGACTTCAGACTGAGGGAGGACACGGATGCTTCAGGAGGTAGCAGCAAGGACTATGAAGGTCACACAGATCCTGTGGGCTCTCATATTCCAAGACAGGTCTCAGAGAACGAAGCCTCCATGCATGGAGGTGCTGCTGTGTCTCTAGCACCTATGCCCGAGGCGGTTGGTTGTCAGTAGCTACTTGTTAAATATTTGTTGAGTTGGCTGCATCTACTGAGTTTATATACCATGTAGTTATTATTAAATACCTATTTGTTTTTACATGATCCATAGGCATTTAATAGGCTTTTTGCCCGTTTGTAGGGTTTTTTCTTCTCTCATTTGTTAGAAAATGCTATGTCTCTTGTTTGAGTTTTTGGTATGAAGAAGTTCTTTTATTTTCATCTAGAACCCTCGTACAGTTTTAGAGCAAAAAGAGACTTTTGAGATCATGTAAGGACAGAGGAGCTCTAAACCCTTTCATGTACTTAGGACTTCATGTAGCCCTTTCTCAAACTTGGAAACCAGTTTCTGCTCCCGTGTGAGAAATAGCTACTACCTGGCTCCCTTTGACTGCTGCTGTTTTAATGGTACAAAGCATATAGCTAAAAGGTATACAAATGGTACAAATGGTATAGCTAAAAGAGGCAGAGGGGACGGGCAGATGAGGTGACACAACCAGTCACATCTTCAGCATATGAGTGGGCATCCCAGGGTGTATGAGTGGGGATTCTATGTCCAAACCACTGAAGAGCGGGGCTTCTTCCTAATCAACAAGACAAAGGAAAGCCTGGTGGGTTTAAATTGCTCCTGTTAGGGATAGAGATTGGATGTAGGCAACTGGCTCCTACCCAAAGCAGCTGACTAAAGGGCTAGGGCTGTCTTGGATCTTGAAAGAGTCCATGCAAGCAAGGTCTCACCAGTGTAGCAGGAAGCATCCCCCAAAAGGATAGGGTGGAAATCAGATAAGCTTAATGTGTGCAAGCAAGTCAAGAGTGTTAAGGTTTGGGGTGGGCCAGACCTCTTTTAATGCATTATCCAAGCAAGAGAATTCATGGACCACACACAGACGAGAAGGGAACACATCTCAATTCTACCCCAGAAGCACCCATGGACACCCCATCAATAAAGCAGTCTGCTCAGAAGAAGTGGTAGGTTGGGAAACAAGACCTACTCCAGAGAGGCAATCAGACGCTAGAGGAAGGAGCTTTGGGGTTCAGGTGGGATCTGGAAGGGGTGCAGGGGCTGCCTGGGAGTCAGGAAGTCCTTGGGCTTGGCATGGAAAGGCCAGTGCCAGGATATCAGAGTCCATGGGTTTCAGGTAGAATGAGCGTAGCACTAAGGTCAGTATTTTCTTATCCACAGCTGCAGCGGTCTCATTATGCCTGCGACATCCTCTAGTAACTTGCTGCCTTTTCTGAGCACAGGAGGTAATTCAAGGACAAACGTTATCCTAAAGCCCTCCGCTGGCTTGCAGCAGGTAATGCATATCAGGAGGGTTGTGTGTATTTGTAAAAACAGAAACGTGCTCATCCTCTTTGTCCTCTCAAGGGGATGCTGTCAATGGTAGGTCATTTGAAGGAGCAGGAACATGTAGATATTCCTGCTTTTCAGCTGGGATTCAAATAATAGTTAAAGAACTCCTTTATACCAAAAACTAAAAAAAAAAAAAATACACATAGCATTTTCTAACAAATGAGAGAAGAAACCCTAGAACCAGGCAAGAAACTTAAAAGGACCCCACTTTCACTCATGTCTTTGAAACATTTCAGATTAGTTCTCTAGCCCTGCTGAAGTGAACTTCCCTGTCATGTATGTCTCTGAAAAGTTTTATTTTTTTATTGCTCAGTTCTAAAGTTTCAGAAAATCAGAACATTTAAAATTTACTCTACCAGCTCCACATCAATATCTTGTCTCTCTCGCCCTAGGAAGCCTGCCGCATTGCTCAGAACCTGTGATGTTCTCCTTTCCTGCTTGACAGGACTCCTTTCCCATAGCTGCCCATTCTCCTGCTCCACATGAGAGCCTGAGGACAGAGGACTTTGTCACTATTATCTTAATGTGAAAAATGAATGTCAGAGTGGCTTTCTGTTATACTGTAACTATCTTCCTTCTTGCTTTTAATGTTTTGTTTCTCTTTCAGACCCATAATGAGTAAAGGAATTGTATTGCATGTATCAATCAAGTGACCTGCCAGAAGCAATCAACTTTGAGTTTTTAGGCTTAAAGCTAGTTCCCATATATTATGTTTTTGTCCAAATATTAATATCTCTTGACTGGGAACTCTATGTTTCCTTCTGAACAAGAATTGGATGACCACAATAGAGGCTTTCTGAAAGCCATCTATAAACACACAGCCACTGGCTTATGATAGATGAGAAATACAATCATGAGAAAAATATCCTTTAAAAGTGCTACCTTTTTAAAAAACTGCACTGGTAATGATCAAAGGAGCTTTAAAAAATCCCTCAAAAATTCTTAAATGGAAAACAAGGAATTCTTTTTTAAAAAATCACCTTCCTTTCCTCTCTCTAATACCTAATTCCTTCATCTCATTCTCTCCCTCCTTGCTTCCCTCCCTCCCCTCTCCTTTCTTCTCTTCCTTGAAGAATTCTTTCTTGAAAATTTTGCCAAACCCAAAGTGTAAGAACAGAGAGTTACATATTTGTTTAATTTACTTGGTTTGTTTGGAAAGCAATATGACTCATAGTTTATAACTCACTTCCCAGATTATCAAATAAAATAGTTTCACTTTAATTTCCAACCTATATTTATAAGAGTGATCCAAATGTTTTTCGCACCCAAAATGTTATACTCTCCAACCATACTCTAACAAGAGACTGGTGTGCTTAGCCTCAAATCATAATTTTGCAAGCACTTACTAAGAGCTCATGTTCTTAACATGGTGTTAAGTGCTTATTTACATTATCTAGTCCAATTTTACAGCCTCTGTGAGGGAGTATTATCTCCATTTCAAAGGAGAAAAATTAAGATAAAAGTTAAATTTCTTACCAATACCAAATCAATAGTTAGGGGCAGAACTAAGATTCTATCATAATTTCCCCCCTAACTTCACTGAAATTATAATAGTTTAGGTCTTGAATTTTCCTCAGCCTCATAAAGAAGCTCAGAAGAAATTTAGAATCACTACAACCAATTAATATTCAGGCTTCAGTGAAACAGGCATGAGCTGACATTCCTGACTAGTGAATAGTGTGTGATACCCTGTGTACACATGTTCTGGTACCTCTGGAAGGAGACTTTCACAAGAGGTTCTTTTGGACCTCACACTTGATGCGGGTATATATCACAGCTCCTGAGAAAACATTAGTGGGTCTTTATCAAGCTGTCCTAGTTGGGGGAAGATCAGGGCCTGAGCAGTCAGAACTGGGTAGGGAAATAATGATGTCCAGAGAAGTTTTACTATGTGGTCAATTCCACCATGTTTCACCCCAATGGAAACGTTCCTGACTACATAAGCCAAAGTTTTGGTTATCTCATTTCCCTTAAAGTACGGGAAAAATAGCAAAGCAAAGAGTTTTTCTTACAAAATGAAAACATTCTCAAAGTCATATTTTTATCAATGAGTAACAATGATAAGAAGAGCCATTAATAGGTTTCAATCAGGTCCACTGCCCACAATAGCTCCAGATCAGTAAGAGAAATTATGGTTCTATTTAGTGTCACTGGGGGCAAATACCAGTTGTCTCATAGGGAAATAGGAAAATAAATGAAAGCCTAAAAGGTGAGAGGAAAGATCGTATTGATACATGATATACAAAGAGATTTTTCTACTCCATTGTTTTTGCTGGGACAAGAAAATGTGATCAAGTAAAGGTATGATTTTCAAAATAATGACTATAAATGTTTCTAAGAAAGGGCTTTAGGATTTGGCCATCCGCCAGAGGAAGTTTCACAAAAGGCATATTCTATCTTGATTTTGGCTCCAACTCAAACTCAGAGAAAGTTCCACTGAGACTTTAGAGAGCAGAGCCAGGCATCTGCGATGTCTACACTTTCCTCTGGAGAGAGAGAATTGTATCTTTTCCAGCAAGGAAGGGTATTACTTGTTTAATGAGCCCAAGGAACTTTGCTGTTTCTAATCCTTCTCTAAGCCTCCCTCCACCTACACTGGTTCTCCAATGCAACGGTACATGTTGCAGCACAATTGCAAAAAATGTGGCTGAGCACGAAGACCTGAAAGGACAGTTGTAAGGAACAGAGGCTGAAGGATGGGAAAACTGCACCGACAGGGAAGCTACGACTTGTCAAGGACAGTTTGGTCTCAGCAGATCCTTGTCCCCTTTCTCCTACCTGGTGTCCATTTCCAGGGAGTCAGCTTCCACATGCCTGCAGTGTGACTCACGGCTAATGGTCTGATTCAGGGAAGGGCTCTGCAGTAAAAAGCTGGGTCTTTCTTCTATGGTAGCCATCTGAGCTTCCACCCAGCCTGCTTCTGCTGAGCTCACACGCTGTGCCGATTGGGGGAAAAATCAAGTAAACTAAATTTGAGCTGTGCTTTCAGTGTCTGAAATGCTGGAACAGCATGTTTCCTGCAGGCTTAGATAAGAAGGAAGCATGGTTTACTATTACTTACAAGGTAATAAAGAAATTATCAAGTTTCTCTCCCTGTTTAATCCACAGTTAAAAGAAACTTCAGCTTTCCTAGGGATACGGGATGAAGTTGTCTGTGATGGAGGAGACACTTGCTAAGAGAAGCTGAAACATTTTCCTTGCTCACTGATGTTAGCCCGTCAGCTAGGGCCAGTTTGGGCAAATACCTTTAAATTTTCAGGCCTTTCTTTTTGAGAAGATATCAAGTGTTCAGTATCTGGAAAATTGCTGTATCTTCAAAGTATGACCTGAGCCAGCAGCACCAGAGTTCAAAGACAAGGCCAGCACATCTGCGCTACGATTTCTCAGAGGACTCCTAGGTGCCCACGGAAAGCAAAAGCTTAATTCTCTCTTTTTGCCCTGTGATATTCTTTTGCCTCTCAATTTTCAGAACTGTGTTTTTGTCTTTGAATCTCTCCCTTTCAGGGTACCCAAGAGACCTGAGCAGAGGAAATAACAGAATGAGGCTGTCAAAATTCTGTACAGCCAGGGTCCAGCTAGTACAATAGAATATTATATTTCTGAAAGTAGCCAATTCCACTTGGTTTCTCTGGAAGGCACAAAACATGCATAATAGACTCAATTGTGCGGTTCTTTCCAAAGAGGAAAAAAATGTGTACAGAAGCAGGTGGCCTGACAAATGATCAGTATTCTGTAAAACTCAGTGCTTTCCCGAGGTAAGAAATAAATGGAATGTGTTTTTGGTAAAAAATTTAGGCTAATGACCATAATACTCCAAGATATTGTGAAAAATATTGGCATATGAGAAATGATGTAAATAGCAGTAACACACCACATGCTCTAATGATGACCAATTCTGGTTACTTTTAGAATACCAATAAATTATCACATAAAACTAAAAAAAGTTTCCTTCTAGCATTCTGTCCTGTGCTCACTGTGGATTGCTGTCTCCCTCTTTGCTTTGCCAGTGGACACTTCTGGGATCTCAAAAGGTGAATTCCCACTTCTGCCTGTAAGCAGCTGCCGGCCTCCCTCTGTCCAAATCACAAGGGAGGGAAACAACCAGGCCTGGGGTTCTGTGGCCACATCAGTACCCGAGATGCCCAAGTTTCATTCCTGAAGGTTTGAGCAACAGACCTGATGACCCCATGAATGACCATATTCCATGATGAGCGTGGATGTCATGAGACAGTTTTCTAGGCTGGTGGAAGTAACCTGCAGCCGAGTGGTGTGTGAATGGTAGAACAGCATAAAGAACATGAATTTCTGGAGTTTTGGATCTGTTGTTCCTGTAGCATTGAGTCAACCTACTTCTCACATGATAATATCAATAAGATGGGATTGAAATGCAAGCCCATCCCCATCTCCAGGCAATTTAGAATTGATCCTTGGACTGATCTCTTGATTTTGAATCTCCTTGCTTTAAATGGAAAAGGTCTCTAAAATAAGAACAGTGTTCCCATAAAATACTCAATATGCAGAAGACACAATCAGGGGTAAACTAACTTTTTGTTCTAGCTGAGGTATTTGAAGAATGAAGCTATATAGACATAGGTCTATTTATTTTCAGACACTGAAGCATTTTTGTTTCTATTTTTACCTTATTTGAAGGCAATGTCGTTCCTCAGCAAAGAGGCTAAAGCATCCCTTAGAAAGCAATATGTTCTCTGAGCCTCTGTGTCAATGTTTTGAATAGTTTATCAATTGGAGATTGGTTATCAAATCAGTTGGTGACACTGCTTGCTTCCCATCTTCTCTGCTTCTACTGTGAACTTAACTTACAGAAAGAAGCTGATTAAAAAGGTCTGAATCCTAGGAAAAACTAATCACTGATGCATAGCTCAAGTGTCTGAAATAAAGCAGTGGCTATTTGGCATATATGATGTGATATGGGAGCAAGATTGTGAAGAAACCTTTGGTAAAAAGTGGGGCAGAGCAGGCCTAATAGGCAGACAGAGATGAAAGCCCTGTGCTCTCCAGGGCTTCTACCAGCGAAGTTCTGGCCTCTCCTTTCTGCCAAGGGCCTCTCACAAGGGTACCTGGAGGCCATCTTGCACCTTCTGCACTTTTCCTTTTCTCTTTACTCAGAATTTCTTCCTGCTTTTCACAGTCAGTATAGATCTCTACAGGATACTCAAAATCTTGCTTCCCATCCTGAATCCCCTCCCTCAAATTTTAGTCCTGCATTTCCAAAGCTTTCTGGACATTTGTAGTAATCTCACATTCAAAATGTTCAGTGACAGACTCATCAGCATTGATTGACATTTGTTGGTTCATTCATTCATCCATTCATTCTCTCTCTCAATCACTCACTCACTCATTCACTCATTAACACTGGGCTATGTACTGACCACAGATGGTGCTAAAACTCGCTCTGACGCCAAATTGAAGAACCATAATTTATCAGTCAGAAAACACAATTGCTCTCTTCCCAATACTCTGAATTTGTATAAAAGGCAGCGGAAGGCAAGGGAGCTTGAGGGGCTAGTGGAAGGCCACATTTGCGTCTGGCAAAACCAGGGAGTCAGACCAGGGTTCCTGATGCCTATCCAGTGTATCATAACTTTCCAGTCATCCCAGTTTAGATCAGAGAAAATGTGTGATCCCTCATGATGTGTTACCCTCAACAGGTAAGACATCTCTTACACCTGTCATGTCCCTTCCTCTCCGACCAGCTCAGACCATTGCTGATCAGTATCAACCTCTTCTTGGCTTCAGAGATGTTTGTTCTTCTCACCTTTTCCTGACCCAGCCTGACTTATACTACTCACCTCATGGCCTAGTCTATCCTCCTTCAACACACTCACAAGTACCTCACAAATCACAACTCACAACTCACACTCACAACTCCCTTCTCCAATTATCTCATGTCCTTGCCCTAAAGCCTACAGTGAGTCTCAGACACTTTTAATATCATTAACCAAACTGGAATCCACAGAAACCCAACTCCAGTGGATGCTCTGGGACAGGGATCCTTGCTACATGTACCCTCCTACCTGAAAGTCACCTTCTCTCTTTTTAAAAAAATTTTATTTTAAAGAAAATAGTACCCAAACCCCCCAGCTTTTCTAAAATTTATTTGGACACAAAACTTCCATTTTTCAAAGAATACACATTACCACCTTTCAGATCTGTGTTTCCAGAAAAGCACAGTGGGAGAAAACAGGCTGCAAGATAAGTCTGGTAGCCCAGAATTCCTCTAGTTTCCTTAAAAACAACAACAACAACAATAATAATAACAACAACAACAACTGGTCTGCTCATTGTTATTTAGCCTGCTGTGAAGCTAATAGTTCTTTTTTTCTTTGCATTTATACTTTCCCCAACTGGAAACATTCTGCTCCTTTTTCATTTAATTAAGTCTTACCACTTCGTTCAATATTCAGCCAAGTCTTCTCTGGCCTATAAATCCTTCCCCAATCTCTTATTTGAGATGCTGTAGCAGTTCTTTATCTGTATCAGAAAACCAAATCTGAACAATAAAAAATACACTATCTGGGAAGATAGAGAAATGGCAGGATTTCCACACCAAGAGTAATTTACAAGGTAAGATTATATTACAAATAAAAGCTCTAGTTATATAAAATGACCAGGGTCTTTAAGCGGGGGGAAGGAAGCAGATTCAACACCAATAAATAAGTCACTGCCTGCAAAGATGTCTGCTATTTGGACCAGAACAACTAAAGGAAGAGACTTAGAAGTTTCACATCTTCATTTTCACTTTGCACAAAGTCTTAAGAACAAGCTAATGGGAGATTCAACATGGCTGAATAGAGGAGGAGCCGTGTTGGAGCTACTTGGAGAAAACCAACACAGATAATTGGAAGAAAGGGAGGACATACATCCTGAAGCCAAAATCATTCTGAAATAAGTAGATCAAACAATACATAGACATATGACTTTATAAACTGGTACTCCATCCCACAGAACTGCCAGGGGGACTCCCGCCTGTGGGCAGAGCAGGACCGCCATTCTGGGAAGTTAAAAAAAAATATTGATAGACTGAAATAGTGCAGCTAATTTAAGCCACACAGGATAGATTTGGGATACAAGGCCCCTTGCCTCCTTTGCTTTCCTTCAAACAGAGGACACTGCAGCCTGGCAGCAAATTTTACTGGCACACATGGGGATGAATGACCAGGAAACTGGTCCCTCCCTGAGGGACCACCTGTCTCTTTTGTTTTTGCTTCGTTCTGTTTTTTTGTGTGTGTGCTCCAGGGAAGCTAACTTGAACTTCTAGGGACAACAAGATCGGGGATCATGGTGGTGATGGTGAAGGTAGTAAGTGGAACAGCATGACACCCTCCTGCCCTGGGACCAGTCACTTGAGAGGGATGCTGACATGTGTGATTTAAGCAGCTTTGGGCCCTGGCAGCAGCTGGAGAGATTGAAGAAGGGCTGAGCAGCTTTGGGCTGTCTCTGTAGTGGCAGTGTGTCATCCCACAACACCCCACCCCACCCCACCGTGTCCTGCAATAAGTGGCATGAGAGGACAGAGTCGTGTCAGTGGAAATGGAACAGAGGAGGCTGTGCAAGGACTTGGAAGAGCCAACTGTACATGGCACTGGGAGCAGCCTTGGGCTATCTATGGGTACCACAGCAGCTGGGTGAGCAAAGCAGAGACAGAGTAGGGAGTGGGCAGAGTAGGGAGTAGGCCACAGAGGGTCATATAGAAAGTTACTTGCTGAAGACTGGCCCAAACCCCCACATCTAGAGGCCAAGATCAGCCCTAAACCCAGCACTAATCATACTGCAGGCTTGGCAGTGTTACCCATCATAGACCTGGGTTCTGACTTGGATACTATCATAGAACTGTGGACACCAAAAGAACT
>NW_004955484.1:3842190-3906850 GCF_000276665.1 Chinchilla lanigera
CTATGCAGTTCAGGCTGGCCTTGAGCTAACTTTGTAGCCTAGGCTGGTCTTGAACTCACAACGATCCTCCTACCTCAGCCTCCCGAGTGCTGGGATTACAGGCATGTGCCACCATGCCCAGCCAGGTCTTTACTTTTATTGTTTATTTTGCTCACCTCTGTTCCCTCTTTCCTCAATTGTGTTTCTTGGTCTTTTGATATTTTCAAGTAAGTGAACATTATTGCTAGTGTTTCTGTTTGCTTCTACAATCTTTTGCTCTCTCTCTCATTCTTTCCTTCCTCTTCTCCAGTTTCCCAAAGCTTGGCTGATCACCCTTTGTCCAACAGCCTTGCTTCTACTATATTTACCTTCATTTATCTCTCTGCTTTGTTGCCTATCCCTCTTAAATTCTCCCATCACAGGGTAAAGTCACTCAACTAAGGGAAAGCTTGCATACAAGATCCTGGCTTATGTTGGATTTTGTTATGTAACTGTAGATCTTGCTTTTATGGTTAAAGGTACCAAATTAACAATTACCACAGTTTGTCAATTTCTAGGTTGTGCTTGATGCTATTGTTACTGGTAACTGTACTACCTTAGTCAGTTTTTCTCCCTTGTATGACAACACTGCTATGGCCGGGGTCATAACCATTGCTACAGTCCAGTACCAAAGGACTTGGTGCTGAGCCAAATAGACAGAAATTATTCATCCCCCAATAAATTGGGAAGGTAGGATCTTGGAACAGACACAAAGATCTAGCTACACATAGAAGAAATAGACATTTCCTAGGGAAGCCTGGATACTAGCAATAAAGCTATCTACCATAAGCAACTTACAAGAATCAACACAGAAAACAAATTAAAATAAAAAATACAAATGACAAGACACAGAAGCAAAATGCAACCCCAGACCTCCAGCCTACCCAGGACAAGTCCATGGGACAATGAGATAGAGGAAATCAGAAACCACTCACCTGAAATTACTGAAATGATAGCAGTAGAAGTAAAAAGAAAACCAGATGAATGAGGCTATAGAGAAAATCAGATTAGAAATAATCTCACAGTTAAAAAAAAAAGATGACAATCAAAATGAAGGACCTGTCAGTGGATCTAGAGTAGACAGAGATTAAAAAAAATAGAGTAGCTTAGCAAAATGATGGAAATCGTGAATGCCCAACACAGGAAAGAAATTGAATCCATGAAACAGATTCAAACAGATACCCAGAAGATTACAAACTGCATTGAAAGTATATGCATCTGGGCCAGGGATCTAGTTCAGTGGCACAAGCACCTGCCTGGTAAGCACAAGGTCCTGAGTTCGATTCCTGGTACCATAAACAACAACAACAACAACAACAACAACAACAACAACAAAGGAAAGTATATGCAGCTGACTGACCCAAGGTGAGAACATAATATCAAACCTAGAATCCAGCACTATGGTTGCTGGCAATGAAGAAAAGAAGGATTTCATTTTTTCTTTCTTTTTTTTTTTTTGAGACAGGATCTCACTATGTAGTTCAGGTGGCCTTGAGCTCATTATGTAGCCCAGGCTGGCCTCAAACTTGCAGCAATCCTCCTGCATCAGCCTCCTGAGTGCTGGGATTACAGGCATGTGCCACTGTGCCTGGCAAGAAAGATTTCAGAAAAATAGCAAGAGACCATGAAAAATCAATCCAACAGCTACAAGATGATGCAAAGAAGGACACCATAAGATTGAGCAGAGTCAATGAGAAAGTAGGAGACAGCACAAATGATATAAAAAAACATGTTCATAGAGGTAATGGCAGAAAATTTCCCAAACATACAGAAAAGAATTTGACATACAAATAAGTGAAGCATATAGAACTGCAATTAGCCATGACCAAAATAAATCTAAACCAAGTCATGTAATAATCAAGATACCAGAAATACAACACAAGAAAAAAATATTAAAGGCTGTTAGATAAAAGAAACAAATTGCGTATAAAGGAAAGCCCACCAGAATCATAGCTGAGCAACAGAAATCCTTAAGTCAAGGAGAGCCTGGAGTGAAGTATTTCAAATCTTGAAAGAAAACAACCTCCACCCCAGATTGATGTACCTGCAAAACTATCTTTCAGAATTAATGGAGAAATAAGATGCTTCTATGACAAAGAACAACTGAAAAAATTCATGACCCCCAAGTCAGTTCTGCAAAACGGTCTGAAGGACATTTTAGAATGAGATAATAAAGAACACAATGCCAAGAACAACATAGAAAGAAACCAGTAGGCAATATAAGCAATTAAAAAGAGGGAAAAGACAGGGAACCAACAATATGTCAATATTATCAGGAAAATAATATGTCAATGAAAAGCCAATACATATCAGCTATAACTATCAATATAAATGGTCTCAATTTACCAATCAAAAGAAACAGACTGGCAGAATGGATCAAGAAACAAGATATAACAATATGCTGAAAACAAGAAAAACATTTAATTCAAAAGGAAATTCATAGACTGAAAATCCAAGGCTAGAAAATAATACCTCATGTGATAGAACCCAGAAAAAGTCAGGGGTAGATATTTTGTTTGCAGACAAAGTGAACTTTAAGCCAAGACTAACTAAGAGAGACAAAGAAGGTCACTGCATACTTGTTAATGGAAAACTCCAAGAGGAAGAGATAATAATCATAAATATATATGCACCAAATACTGGCACATCCAACTATATAAAATCAATACTAACAGATACGAAATATCAAATAAGCACAAACACAATTGTAACGGGGGACCTTAATACCTCACTGTCACAAATAGACATATCAACTAGACAAAAAATCAACAAAGAAATATCAGAACTTAAGCAAACCTGTGAACATATGGACTTAGTAGATGTCTACACAGTGTTCCATATCCTAACATTATAATACACATTTTTCTAAGCTGTGCATGGGACATTCTCCTAAACAGACCACATACTGGCACATAGAACATGCTTAAGTAAATGGAAAGGAATTGAAATTATTCCTTGCATATTATCAGATCATAATGCAATGAAATTAGAAATCAACAGCAAAACCCCACAAAACTCTATAAACAAATGGAAATTAAATAACAACCTCCTGAACAACTAATGCATCACAGATGAAACTGAAGAAGGTAAAGAGTATCTACAACTAAATGATAATGCTGATACAACATACCAGAACTTATGGGATGCACTGAAAGCAATCCGAAGAAGGAAATTTATAGTGATGAATTCTAATATCAGGGAAACAGAACAAACTCAATAAACAACCTGATGTTGAACCTCAAATTCTGGAAAAAGAAGAACAAGTCAAGCCCAAAGCTCATATGAGGGAGGAAATGACAAAGATCAGAGCAGAAATTAATGCAATAGAGACCAAGGAAACAATATAAAGAATCAATGAATTGAAGAGTTGGTTCTTTGAAAGATTATATAAGATTGACAAACCCTTAGCCAACCTTACCAAAAAAAGGAAAGGAAAGAAAATACTCAAATTCATGCAATTAGGAATAAAAAGGGTGAAATCACAATGGGTCCTACAGAAATCCAGAAAATCATCAATACCTACTTTGAGAACCTTTATTTTAATAAGATGGAAAACACAAAAGAAATAGATATATTCATAGTTATGTATGAATTACCAAAGATGAAATAAGAAGATATAAAAATTCTAAGTAACTCAATATCAGTCAATGAAATTGAAGGTGTAATTAAGAGAAGGATCCAACCAAAAAAAGAGAACTATAGGCCAATCTCTATAATGAACATAGATGCAAAAATCCTCAGTAAGATACTGGCAAACAGAATACAGCAAATCATCAAGAAGATTACACACCATGATCAAGAGGATTCATCCCAGGGATACAGGGATGGTTCAACATACACAAATCAATAAATGTAATACACCATATCAACAGAGCCAAGAACAAAAATTACATGATCATCTCAATAGACACAGAAGCAGCATTTGACAAGGTCCAAAATCCATTCATGATAAAAACCCAACAGAAAATTGTAATAGATGGTTGTTATCTCAATTTGCTAAAAGCCATGTGTGACAAACCTACAGCAAACATCAGACTAAATGGTAAAAAACTGAAAGCTTTCACTCTAAAATCAGGAACATTACATTGAAAACTATGGTACTCTGAAAAAGAAGATGGAAGAAGGTATCAGAAAATAGAAGGCTGGGAGTTACGGCACATGCCTGTAATTTCAGCACTCAGGAGGCTGAGGCAGGAGGATTGCTGTCAGCTTGAGGCCAGCATGGGTTACAAAGTGAGTTCAAGGCCAGCCTGAACTGCATAGTCAAACTTTGTCTTAAAAAAGACAAAGAGAAAAAAAATAGAAAGGTATCTCTTTTTCTTGGGCAGCAAGAACTAACATAGTGAAAATGGCCATACTCCAAAAATTATTACACAGATTTAAAGCAATCTTGGTCAAAATATCAATAGTATACCTCACAGAACTAGAGAAAACAATCCCAAAATTTATCTTCAATGGGTAGAGACCTAGAATAGCAAAAGAATTCTAGGCAACAAAGGTAAGTCAGGAGGCATCACAATCCCTGACTTTAAATCATACTACAAAGCTACTGTAATAAAAGCAGGATGGTAGTGGCAAAAAATAGACTTTAAGATCAGTGAAACAGATTAGAAGATGTAGAAACAACTCCAAAGACACTCTGCCACCTTATCTTTGACAAAAGGGGGCAAAAAACGCATACACTGGAAGAAAGATAGCCTGTTTAATAAATGATGCTGGAAAAATTGGCTTTCCACATGCCAAACACAAAAATTAGATGAATGTTTCTCATCATGCTCTAAATTAAATTCAAAATGGATCAAAGATCTAAATTTAAAATAGAAACACTAAATCTGCTGGAAAATAAGATAGTTAGAACTCTTACAGACATAGGTGTAGGCAAAGACTTTATAAACAAAACCCAGGACACAAGGGAAATATAAAGAATCAAGAACTGGGATTTCATCTTATTAAAAAGCTTTTGCATAGCAAAATAAATCATCAACACAGTGAAGAGACACCCCCACAGCGTGGGAAAAATTTTGCTAGCTATTCCTCAGACAAAGAACTAATATCTACAATATATAATGAACTCAAAAAAATGAGACCCCCTTCAAATTTAAAGACCCCATCTACAAATGGGCACCTGAAAGGAATAGATATTTCCGAGATGAAAAAGTAGAAATGGCAAATAAATATATGAAAAAACTTTCAGCATTACTGGTCATTTGAGAGCTGTAAATTAAATCAATACTGAGATTCCATCTCACTCCAGAAAGAATAGCAATTATCAAGAAATCAACCTACAACAAATGCTAGCAGGGATGTGGGGTAAAAGGAACCCTCCTCCACTATTGATGGGAGTGTAGACTGGTGTAATCACTGTGAAAAAAACTAAAACTAGACAGATTCCTCAAAAAACTAAAATTAGAGATTCCATTTGACCCAGTACTTCCTTTTTTGGGTATCTTCCTAAAAGAATTAAAAACATCATACCACAGCAATATTTCATGCCCATGTTTATAGCAGCACAGTTTATATAGCTAAATCTTGGAAACAGCCCAATGCCCATCAATTGATGAATGGGTAAAGAAGATGTGGGTTTTTAAATATTCAACAGAGAACTACTCAGCCACAAAGAAGTATAAACTTGAGGCATTTATAGGTAAGTAGATGGACCTTGAGATCATACTCGTAAGTAAAATACATTGAACACACATGTAAAAATCACATTGTTTCTCCAGTGTGAGAAATTAAAAGTGTAAATAAGGAGCAGAATGTTTAGATATTATAAAATAAGAAGAAAATACTAGATTGGGAAAGGGAACTAGGGAGGGAAGAGGGGGAAAGGAAGGAAGGGAAAAGAAAAGAAGGAAAAAATGGAAACAAAGCTTTTGTAAATAAGAGGAGAAGAGGAGTTGAAGGGAGGGTAAGGGAATAGGATAAAACAGGAATTGAGATAAATCACATACAGATAAGAAGTCCCTATGATGAAAGTGATCGTTATGTGTATTTAAAATGTACCCATGAAATTAATAATAAAAGAACAAGCTAATGAATACCATTATGAGAAGAAAAATTGAATAGTGTTTGGAGAAGATAAAATCATTATAAACTCCATAAAGCCTGTTTACATTGTAAGTGAATTTTATCCTCTTCCTATTTCTGGCAATTTTTTTCTACACAATGTAAACAAATTAATCTCATTCACTTAAAAAGTTCCATTTCTCTGTATTATCATTTAAAGAAAATGTTTTTCTTCCTAATAGGGAAAAGGAGCCCTGTGCTAAGAATGCCTAATTCAGTTCCTATCTGAAATTCAAAAGTCTATTGAAGGTCATGTTTCAGTCTACCTTGAGTAGGGTCTCAAGGTTTCATGCTTTGGTGAAGAAGCATGAGAAAAAAAATCTGAGGTCATTTTAGTTTTTCTAACTTGGAAATGGACAGGACTTCACCTGTGGGCCTCCCACCCTGTTTCCTCCGACCACAGCATTTGTGATCCCAGTGCTATCCACTCCTAGTAGGCAACAAAAGGCAGGATGAGCAATTATTTCCTGACTCCCTACTAACTAGCTGGGAACTCTAACTAGCTTGGGACTCTGTGGACTCAAATATATTTGAGATGACCATGACTGGTTCCTCTCCTCTGGCTCAGCCCATCTCAGCCACTTGCTTGCTTGATCCAGTCATTCTGGGACCTTTTCCTTGTCTCTGCATTTAATCTGTTTTTACTTTTGGTCCTCATCTAGATTGAACTTGTTGCTGCTCTAACCCATTAAATCTGGAGAGCATTTTGCTTGGCTGAGCCCTGAACAGCTTCTGACATGATAGATTCAGCCTCAATCCAAATCTCCAGCCTTATTTTCCCGCTTGCTACCTTTGCTCTGAGCACACTGGTCTGCTCTTGGAAACCCGGAGGAAGCATTTCTTGCACATTCACAATTTTGTTCTCCAAAAGTCCTGTTTTCCAAGACTCGGTTTTAAGTTCCATCTCTCAAGAAGTCTTCTTAACCTATGATCCTGACCTCAGTCTCTGAACTAATGTACCATTCTTACTGTGTTCATCTGTGGTCCTCATAATGACTTTCATAAAACATTGGTCCTAGAAGATGTCTCCAAAGCAAAAGCTCCCTTTTGGATATTTAGTGCACATACTACCTCTAAGAATTTCTGAAGTTTTACGTGAAAAAACATTTCATGCAATATGGAGCCTCGTGCTTCTCAAACTGAGTTAGCCGTGGACATGCTTTTCCATGTTACATCTTTTTTTTATTTTAAAGAGAACAAAACAGTAAAAATGATACAGAATTTCAAAACAAGATGATAGGAAATTAACAATGGTTATTATATTATATATTGTTATCTTCAAAGTAGTTGCTCAGATTACCAGATATAGGCATGTAAGATTGGTCAAGCAACATAAACTCTAATTGTTCCTTTCAATGAGCTAATAGCAATTAGTGGTGCACATACTCCTAAGTACAATAAATCAGATTCACATATGTAAACATCATATTGTCTTCCTAGTGTAAGAATCTGAAAAAGTAAATAAAATCCAAAAGGTACAATAGGTATTGTGAAAAGGAAAGAAGCTGCTCAAAAGGAAAGAACAACTGGGATGAGAGAAAGGAGAAAAGAAAGAAGGAAGGGGGAAAAAAATATATGTATATATATATACACAAGGTAGCTAAGATCATTGTACTACTAATTTCTATTGGTTCATTGAAAGGGACAGTTAATGCTTAACTTTTTGATCAATTTTGCACGCCTATATCTGGTAATCTGAACAACGACTTTGAAGGTAACAATATGCAATATAACAACTGTTGTTGATTTCCTATCATCTTGTTTTGAAATTCTGTATCATTTTTAATGTTTTAAAATTCTTTATTCTCTTTAAAATAAGAAGTAATAAATTTAAGAAATTAGTGGTACAACTATCTTAGCAAAATCTATCTATCTATCTATCTATCTACCTATCTATCTATCTTTAATAACTATTTTAGAAGTAAGGAAAAAAATCTGAATTTTCCACAAGTAACTTTGTACTCTAAAGAGTTCTTAGGTCCCTATCTTTTCTCCAACTAATTAAAGTGATAACAGTTCAGCAGTTTGAACCAGCTGTGGGTGTTCTGAGCTCCCACAGCTGTTTTCATCCTCACAATGCTAAATGCGAGGTAATACATAGACAGCCCTCAGCACTGTGCCTAGCACACAGCACATATGCAGACTGTCAAGCTACTTTCATTGTGAGGTAGTGTGACAGACAGGTTAAGAGTTTAGTCTATGGAATTGGACAGCGCCCCTTTGAACTCTGGTATATCTCTCACTGGATAAAACGTAATGTCAAGGACTGTGTTTTTTTTCCTGGTATACACACAATGAATTAAGGACAGAGCAGTTCTCGCCTCTGGTGATTTGCCTACCAGAGGACTTTCAGTAGTGTTTAGAGACAGTTTTGGTTGTCACTCTAGCAACTAGTGGCTAAAAGTGAGGGACACTATTAAACATCCCACAATGTACAGGACGAAGAAGTATCCAGCTTCAAATGTCAATAGTGCCTTGTTGAGAAATAGTGTTCTACAACCAGGCTAATCAGGGATGAATTTCTTACCTCTGATATTAGCTGTTTAGCCTTACACAAGCTATGGAATTTCTCTAAGTGTTAATTCCTTGTCTATAGATTTGGATTCTAATTATATCAGCAGGGTTACTGCATATAAGTGAGATGAACTGGGTAATCCATATGAAATGTTTCACATAGTGACGGGTGCATAGAAAGTGACCTAGGGGCATACTTTCACTGATCTGCACTCACTGTCTCACAGTGACAATGAGGCCCTTATGATGAATTCTTTAGCTCTCTCAGAACTCAATATGTAAGGCTCAGAGTGAGTGCTCTCACTGAAACAGGCCCAGCATGCCCACTTGTGTTTACTGCATGGTTGGATTTTACTTATATACTCACCGGGGGCTCAATGCTGAAAATGCTACCCAAGAAGAGCATGCTGTCTTCCTGAACCAGCTTCCTCTGATTCTCAAAGGTGCGGGAGAGAATGGAAAGATGTTCTCGGAGTGAAGGATCAATAATGCACTCTTCAAGAAACTCATCGGTCTCCTGCTTTTCCTCTGTGGTCAAATCATTACAGACCCTAAAGAAAATATAGGAAAAGCAAGCTTTATTTTAGTGCTGCCATAAAGAACTGTGTATAGGGGCTTCCCTCTAGCCCACATCCTGGAAATATCCTTACATCACCCTGGGGTAGGCCGCCTCACCCTGAGTCTGGGTGACTTGTACTCAGTGCTCAGGCCTTTCAGAGGCTCCATTTATTCACCTTTAGTCACATCCCACAAGAAGTCCTCCTTGATTTCTTTCCTACCCAGTGCTCAAATGTTTACCCTTGGCCCCTTATGAATATGGACAAATATTTTCTTTTAGGTAACTATGTTTTCCAGGCTGCCTTTAAAATATTTAATATGTACACTCTCTCCCACATTGCAAGAATGAATTTGCCCTTGTTAAACTTGTTTAGTTTTAATTCTTTCTTAGCTGTGAGTAATCTAGGGAATAGAGCTGGCAAGGACTAAGTTTGGATGCTGATTTTATGATCTATTTACTAGCTCTGTGATTTTGAGAGTTACACAGTTTCACTAAGCTTCAGTACCTGGCCCTATATATTAGGGGTAATAGGCACAGACCTCATCTATCAAAGAGATGAGGGTTAAATGTGAGCCAGGACCTGGTTCAGTTCTTGGGACAAAGCAGGTGCTCCATCAATATCAGTATTTTCCCTGTGTCAACTGTAAGCAGATACTAAGGGCTAAGCTTATAAACTGCTCAAGCTACCTAAAGAAACCTCCTTTCCTCTTTATCATTATTAGTCAGAAAAGCAGCCCTCCCCAACCACTCTCCAGAGCTGTGTTCCCCTTTCGCTTGAATTTGCAGACTGGATTGTATCTCCTTCCAGGACATAGGACCACATTTCCAGCATTGCACTGCTATTGCCAGTGGCGAGAGACAAATACTAAGCACATGAGTGCTGAGTGAGAGACTTAGGTCCCTGAAATCCCGTCCCAACCCCAACTCATTTTCTACATGACTTCATATAAACCGTATGCTCAGTACTGTTAGCTCTTTTTAACTTCAGTATTCAGAGTTCTTTGGTCACACAGTACAAAGAAGTCAAAGGAACGGATTCAGTGTGCACTATTTCCAAGAAGAAAAGCAGCCTGTGCTTCCTTTGGATTGTTAGGCAGGAAGCAGCGTCCAAGGCAACCAGTGGTGGTCCTTCTGTACTGCTAGGAAGGACAGCACAAGTTAAATAGAGCTCGGAAGCAAAGGAACTTATTCTTTTTACCTTGGCATTTGATTTCTGTCTGAAAGACTTATGTGTTCTATGCCCTTTGAAACAATAAATTCCACTGCAGGTATAAATCTTGAAGAAAAAAAATCATGGATGTAAATAAAGACACAGCTGTAAAGATGCTTATTAAAGTGCAGAACAATAACAAATAAAGGAGGCAAACTTGATGTAAGATATTGAAAGACCGGCTAAATGAATAATGGGAATCATAAACACTCAGTTACTGGGTACTGGCTGAACATTTCACAGGCATCAGGAAACTTAATACTCATAACCACTATCTGAGATAATTATTATAATGACCATCATTTTCATTTTACAGATGATGAAACCAGGACTGAGAAAGGTTAAGAATCTTGTCTCAGGTCACATAGTTGAAAAATGGAGCCTGAAATTCAAACTAGGCCTTTTGTAGCTTGAATTTCTTAGTGTTATCCAACACTCTATACTGCCGCCTATGATGTATGTATATCAATGGGAGAATAAGCAGCTGTTAAAATGCCATTCAAGAAGACTATCTAACAGCAATTCACAAAAGTTGGAAACATTTTAAAAATGAAAAAGCAGGTTACAAAATAAGGTATTTAGAATAATGCCACTTTGCTAACACAAAAGCAAAGGAAAACAAACACATTGTGAAAAAGAACAAATGTAGAGATACCAAAATATTCACAGTGGTTCTCACTGCGTTGTAATATTAGAACTGATTTTTACTTTATCTTTTTGCTTTTCCTTGTATTTTCTAAATTTGATTAGTTCACAATGCATTTCTTTTGAAAATAGAAAACAAAAATAATTTTAAAATTGAAATGCTAACCCACCTTTTGACTAAAGCACTATAGACATTTCCATGGTCGCCCAAGGCAAATGTTGGCCTGAGCCCATGGTGCCACGACTAGAAGAGATACAGGTAAAATGTGGGGCTGTGCAGCAGGGAGTGGTCTACCAAGCCAGGGCAGTGTGTTACACACACACAGCAACAGGCATGGACCTGAGCACATGGATCATGGTGAGAAAGGAGGAAACTGAATGCAAAGTGTGACATCTATCTATCTACCTATCTATCTATCTATCTATCTATCTATCATCTACCTATCTGTCTATCTACCTATCTTTCAAATTAGAATGGTATCTTTGGAAAAATTAATGGGAATGGAACGTGGGATGTGAAAGAATACATTGCCTAATGTAGATCAAAAATGGCAATACTCAGTGAATAGAGAGGAGTGTGATTAGCTCAACCTTCACACAAGAAAAAAAGAACACAAAACAGAAATTCCCAAATGCTGCTCTTCTCCCATGCTGTTAGGATTCTCAAGCAGGAATAGCCAATATATGGTAGAGGGTAGGATGGGGAATGCTGAAGGATGCCTCTTTGCCCTCTGCT
This sequence comes from Chinchilla lanigera, assembly GCF_000276665.1. NCBI lineage: Eukaryota > Metazoa > Chordata > Mammalia > Rodentia > Chinchillidae > Chinchilla > Chinchilla lanigera. The sequence goes on from NW_004955484.1 coordinate 3,853,939, forward strand.
GAAGAACTGGAGCAGGGCTGGGAGTCTAAGGAGGAGTGTGTAACAAGCACCATCAGCTATCTAGACTCCAACGGGAGTGGCCACATACTTGTATCTCAGCCAATGGCTTCATCACCTTGTCTTGCTGATAGTCACGTGTTCTTGTACTCAGCGTGATTCTTTACAGAAGAGACTTCTCATCAGAGAACATTAAAAAAGCCCACTCCTTGTGTTTCAGTAAAACCATAAACTTAACGCATTTTACAAATAGTCTGGTTGGCATTAACACCCATCCCCTTCCATCATCATATACAGGCTGGCCTATGGGTTTCAGTCAAACATTGGATTTTACCAAGACTTATGACTTAGGTAATGGAGGATTGAATGAGTAATGTTTCCTCACCTCCCTTGCAGCAAAAGAAATGGTAGCTGAATGGTGAGTAGATTAAAATCTGTGGCCTTCAGATCTGGGAGAAATACTCGCCATACTTGGTGTGGAACAGATGGAGCAATCTATGTTCTACTGGACCATGTGACATGGGCAATGAGCAGCTCTATGGTCACTATTATGAAATGAGGACCAGAGGTCCTTTTACTTTTTCCCAGATACTATCTAAGTCCTTAGATTTTTGTATAACCCCAAGGAAGATAAAGAGCCTCCAAATTCATCTGAGATTAAATTTATTCTGACCCAGGTAGCAGACTCAAAGCCAAATTAAAACTGATTTATCTAGAGAAACGTGCTATTTTCTGCAGCTGAATCAGGTGGAATCAACCCAGGCTGAGCACCTTGTTGGGCTCCATTGAGGATGCCTGGAGGTCTCAGATAGAGGAAATCTAGAATCAGAGCTACCTGCTCTTCAGATAATGGTGTGACCTTGTGGGAGAAACAGAGGAGCAGAAATCCTTAAAAGCTCATGCTGAGCCTCAGAATACAGGAAACGTGATGAGAATGCATATGAAAGATTCTTGCAGGCTGTTTTAAAAATTTCTCAGGACAAGGTAAGGAAGAAAGGAGAAGGATGCATGCAGACTCCATCACAGAAGAGATTAATTTCTTTGCCACTTCCAGAAAAACATCAAGAAAGAGAACAAAAAGGAAATTTTTAAAGGTCCCTATTTTTGATATCAAAAAAAATTTTTTATGAATAGAAACAATTTTAAGGCCTAGAACTACTTCCTAGAGAAGAGATATTTTCATTGTCAGAGTTGAAACTTGGAATAGTCCCTTGTGGCTACATCTGGACATGTGTCTTACAGAGACCGACACAATGAGATAAATAACAGGGAAGGTCATCCCTCCTCGAATGGAAATGATAAACTGCCAGAAAGGAAAAGAGCTTCCAAGGGCTAAAAATAGAGCTTCTCCCATCCACTGGGAGAAGATAAATCCAAGTCTTTGCACATCGTTATGTTGGTAAACAAGAAACCATGATGGCTAGAACAGGAGTCGAGAGCATTTGTTAAAACTATTAGTATTTTCAAGGTAACCTTTGAGAAAGTTTTGATTCCTGCCATGTTATAATTGGAGTCTAGTTATAACTTTAGTGTTTCATTATAACACAAAAGTTAACTCTTATGTCCCTGGGGTTCTGAAAGGGAAAATTTTAAGTCTCTGGAAATATAGGTCAGCCCACTTAGAGCAGGTTCTCTGTAATCGAAGCTTAGGCCAAGTGTCCACCTCTTTCTCTACATTTTTAACTACAGAGGCTGCTGAAGTATGGGGAGAAAGTGAGGAAGATGTTCCTACGATGAGCAAGAGAAACATATACAAAGCATCACTCTGGGGATACCGGTACGGGCCTTGCTGGGAGCTCAAGAAAACATTCTTCCCATTGGCTACAGGACTTGCTTCAGGGAAGGAGACATCTCTACCCACGAGCAAGCTGTCAAAGAACATTCCACTTTGTCAACTGCTTATGTGTGGCCCGGAACAGAATGGGAATGTGGGACATGGAGGAAGAGGCTCATGTCCACCCCAAGGGCACCACACTTGGAGCGGGCAGCTGTGTTGAGGCAGGAACTTAGTGTTCAGTAAGGTACAAACAGCTCTGTGCTTGGCTTGTTTTTAAAGCAAATGGGAATTTCATGGCAGTTACTTCAGCGACAAGAATCCATGGCTAGTAATATGAATGGGCTTGTAATGTAACGGGGATGGGCCAAGGAACAAGAGAGGGAAGAGAGAGAAGAGCCCGTTCTTAGTCCAATAGGAAACCAGACATAGATGGCCTCTGTTTCCCCCTTGTCCCTAGGCATCTGGCACTCAGGAGAAGGGGAGAGGAAAAGAAGGCAGCACTGTCAGTGGACACTTCACTTAGATAAGCCAGCCTGGTTCTGGATTGTGTTAGGTTGCTATACATTACCCAAAGTGAAAGTGAAGGTATTCTTATTTAGATATCTAAAGCCACTTTTCAAATTCATTGTTTGAGAAGGGTATGATTTAGATAATAACATTAGGCTTCCAATCATGCTTGTGAAAATGCTATACTATCCTGTTCCCTTGTTACAAAAAGTGCTAGAAGAATTGCTAGGACGAGCAAGAGAGGTAGGAAAAAAAGACAATGTAAGCAGAAAAACAAGAACAATGATACTAAAGAGATAGAGGTGTGAGTGTCAGGGGAGGTGAAGCAGAGAGGAAAAGCCCATGCGCATGTGGTTCAATTACATTTCTAGAGTCTCTGTTAATACTTGGTTTATCTTCCTTCCTTCCTTCCTTCCTTCCTTCCTTCCTTCCTTCCTTCCTTCCTTCCTTCCTTCCTTCCTCCCTTCCATCCCTTTTCTTTCTTTCTTTTCTTTTCTTTCTTTCTTTTTTTCTTTCTTTTTCTTCCTTCCTTTCTTTCTTCTTTCTTTCTTTCTTTCTTTCTTTCTTTCTTTCTTTCTTTCTTTCTTTCTTTCTTTCTTTCTCTTTCCTGTTGAGATGAACTTCCTTAAATACTTCCTGGACATCACCATGGCATCAGTCACATACTACACACAGTCAAACAGACATGGTTGAAATGAAACCAGCTTCCCCTCCTGTGTATGTAATGCACACTCATTTCCCCATAGGACATCATGATATCGAAGCACTATTTTTACCGTTGTTTCACCTTCTTGATTTGTACCCACTCTCTCACTTTATCTTCTAATATATTGGACCATTCTGATCTGATTGCCAATTAGCACCTGCCAATTGAGGAATCAGCAGATGGATTTTTTTTTAACTTTTGTACCACTGACATTTCTGTACAATGAGGCCAAATGAAGTTTGTAAGCAGGAAAGGTTTTTCTTCTCTCACTTTTTAAAGATGGCACAGTGGTGATCCTGTGATTAAAGTTTATTGTCTGACTGCAAAAGCTGCTGGCCTACTGTGTCCTGCCATTGTCACAGCTCCTTCTGATTCAATTAGGGACAGCGCACTAGGGGATTTCTACCTGGTTCCCATGGACCTAAGACTTTTATTTTTATCCCATACTAACTTGGTGCTAGACAAAGCTTTGAAGCTTCCCAGGGCTAATCTTTAATGAAAATGGAAAGGCAAATAAAAAAGGCTGAAATAAATTCCAATGAAAGAAGCAAAAGTATTAATTTAGGAAAAGAGATAAAAATGAAAATACAGTTTAAAAGAGGCAAAGATGGATTCAATAAAGAAAAATGTTAAAAATTTAACAGTGATCAGATTAGTTAAAACAGTTTGGTTTTACATCTTATTAATTTTCTCTACTGGCTGAGGTATCATTTGTTAAAAGGGACAATATTAAAATACCAGTAATCATTATTAAATCATTACATGGTTTGCAGGGATAGAGTAGTGTTACTAAAGCCAAGACTATAAAAATCATTATACCTAAGCCCTTTTTTCCCTCATACTTTCTATTTTCTAGAGATACGTTTTCACTGAAAAAGATTCACATTGATGCCAACTAAAAATAGATTATTTTTAGAAACTTCTTATGAAAGTGGGTGGACCTGGCTAGAAATATGAAAAGGAATACACACATTTAGATTAGTTTTGAAAAAATAGGGTAGAGTGAAATCTAGTTGTTATTGCTACATTAAGACCAGGTTGAGACTGAGAATGGACAACATGCTTTTCCATGTAGCCCAGCTCAGATTCTTTAAATGAGCAGCTCCAAAAAGGTTTCAGGCACTGTAACCAATTTATAAAAAATTCACAGTGAGTTGATTAGAGGCTTACTACAAAAGTCATAACAAACTGAGTTTTACAGCCCCTTGTTGCTGCAAATAGGTAATTTTTATCACAAACCTATACTTTTCTCTGTCCTCCTCTTCTTGGGTGGCAAATATTTTCCACTGGAAATGGGCAATGATGTTACTGCGGTTGTGAATGGTGATAGTTCGCTGATTGGCCAGAGAGATGTAGGTTTTCTCGATGATCAAGGAGTTCTTGTCCAGCCTTATATTCATGTCTGTGGCAGCTCCATAGAGAGATACAAATATTTTTTCACCTAGGAATTAGCAGAGTACAAACAACTTTCAGATTTACTCTAGAATGTTACTTGTAGTCTATTTTATTTGCAGCTCCAGTTAGGGAATAGAGCAGAAACATTAGATATTTCATTCTCTCTCCATTCTATTAATTCAGAGATAAGATAGGGTTGAAAATTTAACTAGTGTGCTACCTTTCTTGGTCATTGTAAGAAATACATAGAACATAAATGTTGTGGTGGGTGTTCCAAGACAATTCCTTCTTCATAAATAGTTTTCAATCGTACAGTCTGACAGGAGGGCAATTTTCAATTGTACAGTCTGACAGGAGTTCTAGAATATAACCTTATGCCTCATCTTTAGCCCATGCATGAGCTGGCTTCCTGGCTCTGAGGTGATTTTACCAAATATATCTGAGAAGATTTAAGTCCAATCAAGGAAGTGGCCAGGAAAGAAGATTCAATAACTTTAAAAATAAAAAATTAACGACTTAAAAGAAATCACATTGAGGCAACAGCAATCAAAACAAAACATGTATAAAAACATACATACTTGTCAAGTCTGGATAGTGGATACATAGAAAACATAAACAAATAAAAACTCTATTTTAAATTCTTAATTTGTTAAATATTAGGAACATTTTTGTTTAGCATAGCAACTTAAGTCCCTGACTTGATTCAAAATGCACCCAGCAGCTTGGTTCTAGGTATGTAAGGGAGGCCCCTGGGCTTACACAAAGACACAGACCTACACCATTTGACTTCTGCAATCTTATAGCAAGTATGTCACTCTCACATCAAAATTAAAAAAAAGAAATACCTAAGTGCTGCCAGTGTTTCATTGCTCTAAAATTTTCATTAGACTCCAGAAAGTATAATTACCTGCACCTTATTTTTAATTTTTACATTTTTTTTATTTTAAAGAATTCTGCACCTTATTTTTTCACAAACCTTTCTGGTTTATTTATTGTATGAACCAACTGGCCAGTAAATACATTGACAAATCTTTATACATTTAAAAATTCTTCAAGATCTACCACTTTGGATACAGCAAAATTTAAAGAAAAAGTAAGCATCAAGTCTTAGGTTCTAAAGTTTAAAATATTTTTATTAAAAATTTAGACATAAAGGCAAAATGTGAAGTACTACAGAAACACATGTGGTGAAACTAAAATGTCTTCACTCCATCTCTAGCCTGTTTAGAGGTAAGAACTGTCAAGATTTTCCCTGTAAACCTTTCACCCAAAAGTTTTAAACTTTCTGATGAGTGAAATTGAATGACGTGATTCGTTAAAACCTACTGTTGCTTTAATTTGCATATTCTTCATTATGGAAGATGTTGAACACTTTTTCATAAGTTAATTAGCTTATGCCAGAAAGAAGACCCTCCCTACCATGGAGGTCCACACAGAGTTCCCACAAAGGACTATGCCCCAAGATGAGGGTGAACTGGAAACAGATTAGCCCTAGTTCAGAGCTGAAGACTATGCTGGAATTTTCTAGACTCTGGAGAACTTCAAGCTGTGAGTTTGATGGCAATTGACTATATTCCAAAATACCCAGAAAAAGCAACTCATTTCTGTTCAGAGAAATGTACCTGCATGCAAAGTTTTAAGCTATTCAACATTTTTTTAAAAAGCACACAGCCCAACATAATGAGATACACAAAGAAATAAAACTCCATGTGTTAAGACCAGTGATATGAGAAAAACAGAAATAGGTGCAAAAACACCCAGATCCCAGGAGTTACCAGTTATAGAATGCTAGAGTTTATATCTAGATATCCTCGGAGGGCCACACACACTCAGATGGGGGTTCATAGCTGACTCTCTGTTAGGAGGTGCAGTTTCTTCAGAAAAGGACGGTCACTGAGCGCACGGCCTGAAAGGGTTTCTCTTCCTTTCCAGGGCCTCCCTTTACTCTCTGCTTCTCTGCCACCAGGACAACAACAACAGCTTTTTTTCTCTGTCATGCCCCTCTATACTGCTGCCCTGCCTTGGAGCCAGCTGACAAAGGATGGAAACCTCTCTGAACTGCAAGCCAAAACAAACCTCTCCTTCAAGTTAAGGTACTGGGTCTCAGGGATGAGAGTGACTAAGACGTAGACCATGTTCTTAGAGTGCCTATGGGAACAAAGAGGTGACCGTAAGAGGAGCTATATTCAGAGGACAGGACATTGGAAAAATATCTGAAAAATTAGAAAAGAGCCACATTCTAGGATTTACAGGAAAAAAATAGCTTAAATTAAGGAAAGAAAAACTTCACAGAAAAAAAACCCAAGGAATAAATTTAATAAGAGGCTTTTATGAAAAAACGATGAAGTAAAGCCACTCTGGAGAAATCAAAGAAATAAAGTACATGAAAAATACACATGGGTGGGTAAGAGACAAGGTAGGTGGTATGAGAAGGTCAAACAGTGTTTAAGTGGAACTCAGAAAGAAAGACAATGAAGCAAAGATAATATTTCAAGAAATGAAATGAGTTTACTAGAATTAATAAATATCAGTTCACAATTCATTGTGTTTTTATTTTTTTATTGGTACCGGGAATCAAACTCAGGACCTTGTGCTTGCCAGGCAGGTGCTTATGCCACTAAGCTATATCCTTGGCCCTTCAGTTCACAATTCAAAAAGCCTGATGAAAGTCAAAGGGGATAAATGAAAAGAAATTCATGCCTAGATATATTATAATGGAACTAAAGAAATCAAAGATAAAGTCCAGAAAGCAGCAAGGAAAAATAAAAGAGAAATGATCTTCAAAGGATCCACAGTGGGGTTTATATTTGATTTTTCAATGGAAACTGTAAAAATAATGGAATGTTATTTTCAGTATGATGGTAAAAACAATGCCAGACAAGAATCCACTGAAGTTTTCAGCTTTTTAACCTAAAAATGTCTTTGTTTTGCCTTCATTTTTGAAGGATACTTTCAATAGTAAAAGATCCTAAATTAGCGTTATTTTCTTTGAGCCTTTTTTTTTTTTTGCACTGGGGATTGAACTCATGGCCTTCACACTGAGCTACATCCCCAACCCTATTTTGTTTTTTAGTTTTTGAAACAGGGTCTTGCTAAGTTGCTAAATTGCCCAGGCTGGGCTCAAATTCATAATTCTCCTGCCTCAGTCTCACAGAGTGCTTGGATTACAGGGATGCACTACCATGCTTGGCTCTCTTTGAGCACTTTAATAATGCCACTTTACTGTCCCTGAAAAATTTACTATCAGTATTATCAGCATTACTTTTGTGTCTGTTTTCTCTTGGTACTTTCTTTAATATTCAGCATTTTAACAATATGCCTATAGTCAGTTTTCTTTGTATTTGCATCACCACCAGTTTGCTGAGCTTTGTGAACATAAGGATTAATCGCATGGGGGAGGGGGTTCTCAGTCAATATCTCTTAAAGTACTATTTTATTCCATTCATTCTCTCTTCTATTTCTGAGACTCCAGTTACACATGTTGACCTTTTGATTATGTCTCACATGGACTTCACTTTCTGTTTACTTTGTTTGTTTGTTTGTTTCTCTCTGTGCCTTAGTTTGGATATTTTAGATAGGTCTTCAGGTTCCTTAATCCTGTCTTCTGTTGTATTTCTTCTGCTGTTAAATATATAATAGTTAATTTCCAACTTTGTGTTTTTCAGTATAATATCTTTACTCAAATCTGAAAAGATAAAACAAATAGGCCAATCTACAGAATAACTGCACTTCTAAACATGAATGTAAATATCTTAAATAAAAAATTATCAATGACAATCTGTCACTAGATTAAGAGAATGATACTTCATGACCAAGTGGAGCTTACTTCAGGAATACAATGAGATAATAAGGAAATCTAATAAAATAGCTCTAAATTTAAGGAGAAAAATGTTACTTTCAATGATGCTATGAAAGAATTTGATAAAACTCAAAACACTTTTTAAAAGTCTGTAAAATAGGAATGGATAAAATTAAAATATAATATATAATCTCAGTAATTAGCACAACCTGGTATCAATGCATGCAGGGATAATCAATGGAACAGAATAAAACATCAACACTAAGCCAAATACATATTAGAATTTAGTATATTATAAAGGCAGCATTTCATATCACTGGTATAAACATGAACATTATGAAAAATATCCTTGGAACAACTTTGTAGACATATGGAAAAATAAATCTCTTATCTTATATCAGAATAAATGTCAAGTGAATCAAAATAAATGTTCAATATAAAGCCATAAAAGTAGAACAATACACAAGAGAATTTCTTTGTAACTTCAGACCAGACAAAGCTTTCTAGCTGTGATTCAAACTTCATGTCCCTCTAAAAATGTTAGAAAGTTTGATTACCTGAAAATAAAAAAGGAAATTCTGAATGTTACAAAACTCTATAGGCAAAAACAAAAGAGAAAAGCCTGGGGAAAATATCTGCAGCAAGGGGACCAGATATACAAATAAAGCTTAGAAATCAATAAGACAAGCCGGTCGAAGAATGCGTAGAGTTGCCAAAAAAGAAAGAACCTGTATGTGCTTGAAAAGATGCTCCAGCGCTTCTTGGCCTCCTGGCTATGATCAAGTGTTGAAAAGCTGCTAGACTTCACGCACAATTGAGAGAAATGCAAATAATGTGTTTATACCCCCCCCCCCCATATCAGACTGATAGAACAAAAGTTTGAGAACGTAATTGGCTGTCAAAGCAGTGCGGGAAAAGGCACAGTGAAATGCAAAAGGGTACCACTCTTCCCTACCCTATGGAGCGAATTTGGCAGCACGGATCAAAATACCTATCTAGATCACAAAACTATTTACCCTCTGTCCCATTTCTAGGAGTTTATACAAGCGAGGAGCCTGAGTAAGTTCATGGGCATTTATTATAACATTATTTTTAATAATGATGAAGTTGAAAAAGCTAGTCTCCATAAGAGAAAGCTGCTTAAATAAATTGTGCCACTGTACAAAGGTACACAATGTGAAGTAAAGATTCCAGGATTCATGACTGAGTGGAAAAGGCAAGAAGAGGAACAGTCTATATAGTACATTATATAAAGAAGGAAAATAAGAATATTCATTCATTCTTGTATCTACTTTCATAAAATCACTGGAGGGATAGCCAAGACACCAATCAAATATTGGTGGGGTAAATTGGGTGATATTGAAGCAAGACTTTTCAATATATATTTTAAAAGACTGCTTTAATTTTTTAATATATGACTATATCATCCATCCAAAAACTAATGTAAAAAAGGGTTGTAAGGCCTCCAATAAACAAAGTTGCTAGACAGCACTTACATGAAAGTTCAAGCTGGTACAGTCATTTGACAAATCAATTTAATGTTCAACTAATACCAGCATTAGATTTCCATATAACCCAGCAATTGTACTTGTAGGCATTTATCCTAAAAAAAAACACACAGCTGCAGGAGGACATTATACAAAGATGCTCAATGCAGCATGGTCTCTGAGAGGATAAAACCTAGGCACAGCCTTAATATTTGATAGAATAGACAAAGTATAACATTTTCACGTCCGGAGATATGGTACATTTGTTAAGATAAATCAGAGCAGCCTGTGTCTACATGTTTAAATCTTTAAGTCATAATGTTGAATGAAGGAAGCAAGTTGGAGAATGGTATGTATAGCACAATATCATTTATGTGAAGTTTAAAACTGCTTGAGACAAAACTATATATTGTTTAGGGGTAAGTGAAGTTTTAGGAACAACACAAAATGCACCAAATATAGCTTTTCCAAGGGTACAGGAATTAGGTAAGCAAAGGGTAGTAATGTGGCTTCAAATCTGTAATCTCATACAGAAAATAAAACTCCTGAAGTAAATGTAAATGGCAAAATGTTGAGAGAGTTAAGTAAAATAGATGTTGATTGTATTATTCTCTGTGATTTTGTTGTTATTTGAAATACTTCATTATTTAAAAAGTTAATCAAGGGAAAAAAGACACAAGGGCTTATTTCCACAAACCTAGGGATCAGAAAGACTACTGTTATCCATTTGAATTGTTCACTGAAAAATGTTCTTTCCTAGAAATATAGCAAGAGCTGCTATAGTTTTTCAGAACCGTCTAAGTTTTTTACTGTTCTAAGAAAATCATCAGATCCAGATAGAGCAGCAGTAACTCTCCTCTTGTCCCCAAAGAGCTGCTGAAGTGCCTGCTTTTGATACCCACTTGCCTGAAGACAAGTTTAAGGGTTCCCCACTCTTAGCCACTTAGAAGGTTTTTGGGATAGAGATGGGCATCCTGTGGGAGTGGACGAGGCTCCTGTGTCTCCCTGTTCTGGTTTTTGTTCCCTTAGAGTGCTCTGGTTCTGTTTCTGGGGCTGAAAACTACAATCACTGTGGATGAGACTAGCTGCAATCATTTATTATGTCCCTGTAAAGATATATTTTGTGGAAGGTTTCATTACCTCTTACCAGTTTTGCTACTATCAATCAAGCAAAACAAATATGAACAAAACTAATTTTACGAAAATAAATGTGACGCTACCTCTATCATAATACATTTCCTACTTTGGCTTCAGGACTTGGAGACAACAGAGGACATTAAATAAAATATACGAGTGGAGCCATAGATTCTCAAGGGAGCAAGCTGATGGAAGAAGGGTATCTTACTTCTTGGCCACAGCAGGATAAAATCCACTACTATAGCATGTTGCAGAAACAAAGTTCTTCGGAAGTTCTCTTCTTTTGTTGAAGAAATGGAAATGAAGGAACGTGATGGTGCTTACCCAGCACAGCAATGACAAGGCCAAAATTGTTCTCTTAATCTGCACAGAAGGCACCTTAGTTCTGTAGAAAGCATGTTGACTTTGGGTGATCCTGAAGACTTGAAATCAAGTTCAAGTTTTTCTTAGGTATAAAGTTATTAAACGTCTCTGGGCCTCAGTATGCTCATCTCAGAAATGAAAGCAGTTGAAGAAATGTACTCTACTAGCCTTTTATATATTAATACCAATGACTTGAGTCTTTTCTTGCTAGGTAATCTACAGAAAGCTTGTCCCACCTCCCTACACCGTCCTTGACAATCAAGAAAGCCCTATCGTCTGCTATTCCTTACGCTAAGCTTGGAATAAAGAATGAAGAAAAAAAACTATGCCAAGGAAGGTTTCCACTGCTTCTATCTAAAGCCATGTTAAAATGTTTGCTTCTTTTACAACTACATTTTGCTGTTTTCTAATTATACTAGTACATATTCATAGTTAGTTGTAATAACCATGCAGGTTTAAGTTTGCATAGATATATTTAGATAGATATTATTTAGCAGTTACAACTTGCAAAGCATATCATACTCAATTACTATATTATATATTGGCACTACTTTTATTGGCCTTTTGAAGAAAAAAATAAATTCTTTATGGTTTTAGAAAGTACATGACAATAAGATACATAAATGACTGTAAAGCTGTCCTGTCAGGTACTAATATTATAATTGTGTGTATATGTAATAAAAATACATCATCACGCCTTTGGAGGAAAAAGGCTACTTGCAAACTCCTGACTCTTAACCTGAAATAACTCCTCTTCAGTAAGAGACATAATACAGTGTGCTTAAAAAAATGCTGAATAAGTGTATCAGCTTTATTTCCTGATTATGCCAGTGGTTAATGTCACCTCTAAGGTGACAGTAACATCATCAGGCACTGAAGAAAAAATTGCTGCAATCCTGTTTCTACTAGTCATTCAGTAATCAAATTAACCCACTTGCGTGAAGACAACCTTAAGGGTCCCCCACTCCTAGCGTGGAGGGTTGTGGGCAGTAAAAATATTCAGTAAAAATACTGTTTTTTAAAAAGCCCATTCTTAATACTAATATCTCCATAAAATCTAGGGTTGTGTAAAGTTATTCATGCACAGTTGAAATTAAGAAATTAACTATTTGTTTTTCTGAGTCAGATAATGTTTCCATGTCTCTGTTTTATTAAAAGGATAGAACGAGTGTTCTAGTTATTCTAGGTTTTGTTGTTGTTGTCATGTTGTTTTGTTGTCATTACCATCTTGATTAATTGCATTCTTAATCTCTTCCAGAGGTGTCCTGTGTAAATCAATATGTTTTCACATGATCAAGGAATAATTTTAGAATTTTTTGTTTGGTTAGGTTTTGAGAGCAAGTGGCTCAGGCACTCATAGAGAAATAGAAGTCACAACTTGGGAGAAGACTTTAGTGATAGTCAAATTTCATTTTATTAATGAAATATTGAAGTCCTAAGAGCAGTAGGGCATGAATTTATAGAAGGCATCATGTTATTTCAATTCTTTGAGTTCTGGTATAAAATTAAAAGGTAACTAAATCATTTCTGGGGTAAAATCAGTTTCTTAAACAAATCTGATTTCATTACACATGGGCCCAACAGCGAGGAAGATGGAAAAGGGAAGGAGGGAATTGTGATTCAGGAAAACACTAATGTATGAAATATTAGGTGCTGGTGACCCCTGGTACCCTAAGTGGAGAGCCAGTGATCATGGCTGTCTGGAAAAACTCCATGATTAATCGTGTTTAGACAGTCATTATTGTTTGTCACTAATGGAAAGTTATAGGTTATGGTCATTGAAAACACACAATAAAGATGAAAGCAAACCACTTTTTAGGGCTCTTAGGGCTTCAGTATTTCATTTATAAAATGAAATTTGACTATCACTAAAGTCTTCTCTCAAGTTTTGACTTCTATTTCTCTATGAGTACTCTAAGCTACTTGGCCTCAAAACCTAACCAAGTAAAAATTTTAAAAAATTATTCCTTGATCATGTGAAAACTTATTGATTTGCACAGGATACCTATATACTATAGTGGTCATGTTAAATGTATTAAAAATGCACTGAAAATATTAGAGAAGGATGAGATAGAGATAAATAATATTTTAAAGGTAATTTACTTAATGTATTTACCAACAATTAATTATTTTAATAAGAGGAATGACTATTGTTTTTGCATTTTCCTAGTATAAAACCTTGTGATATAGTGAACCAAAAATAATTCTAAGGTTACATTTTCCCAGTACTACTTAGTTTCAGGGACTGATACAAATAAAAATGATACTTCACAAAGATGTGAATATTATAAGAAAAAAATGTAATGCTGACTGAATTTATTAATGCTCATATAATTTTTCACTTTCATCCACTATCAACATTAATAACACAAAAGTTCTCATTGAAATTCAACTAATAATTTTCTCATGGTGGTATCAATTAATAGTCAGAAACTTCAAACCCAAATTATCAGTAAATTCATTTGACATAAAAGGACTGAATACCACAATTAAATGATAAAGATTTTCAGACTGGATTTTTTTAAAAAAACCCACCTAGTGATACTTCCAAATGTCAAATTTTAACTATGAAGACATAGAAAAGTTGAAAGTAAAAAGATGAGCAGAATATACTCTGTCCACACTAATCAAAAGAAAGCTTCTATCCTCTTTAAATGTCAGATCAAGTAGACTTCAATGTCAGAAATCTTACTAAACAGTAAGAGACATTCCAGAAAGATAAAATGGTTAACTCAAGAAGAAATTATATTAATCCTAAATGCTTCATAAGTACATAGTCTCAAAATATATACAATGAAAACTGATGACACAAAAAGGAGAAATACCAAATCCTTAATTATAATTGATTTTAATATATCTTCCAACAACTGACAAACCAAGGAGACAAAAAATTCACAGAGATATACATTAAATGACATGATTTTTAAAATAAACTTGACCTAATTGATAGCTATGGAACTTGTACCTTGTTGGACGCACAGGAACATTTACTGAAATAGAACATAGCCTGGGTCATAATGTAAGTCTCCACTAAATTCAAGGTCTGATAGCCTACTGAATTTGCTCATTGTCACTAGTACAATTAAACCAGAAACCAATAACAAAAAGATAACTACAACATTCCCAAGTGTTTGAATATTAAATATATTTCTATGTAGCCCATAGGTCAAAGAAAATATAAACATAAAAATTCTAAAATGCTTTCAATTAAGTGTTAAGGAAAATGAAACATGTAAAAATGTATGAGCTGAATCTCAAATCATTTCTAGAGGGAAACTTGTATCTTAAATGTATAGATTATAGTAGAAAAAAATGTTAAAAAATCAAAGCTCAAATCATCTCTCTTAAGATTTAGAAAAAGTACTAGAAATAAAACCTGAGGAGAGTAAAAGGAATCAAGTAATAAAGAGTAAAATCAATAAAACTGAAAAGAAATGAAAAATGATAAAGAAAAGCAACTAAAAGTTAGTTCTCTGAATAAACTAATAAAGCTGACAAAGCCCAAATAATACAGATCAAGGAAAATCAAACTGTGACAGAGCCAAAGACAAAAATCAGATGATCATTTCAATAAATGCAGAAAAACCTTTTGATAAAGTCCAACACTCATTCATGATAAAAATCCTGCAGAAAATAGAAATAGATGGTCTTTACCTCAATCTGATAAATCCATCTATGACAAACCAACAGCCATATCATCTAAATGGACAATAACTGAAAGCTTTCACTTTAAAATCAGGAACAAGACAAGGATGACCACTGTCACCACTCCTATCCAATATAGTTCTGGAAACATTAGCCAGAGCAGTTAGACAAAAGAGAGAAAGAGGAGGAATAAGACTAGGAAAGGAAGAAGTGAAATTATCATTATTTGCAGATGACATGATACTCCACATAGAACACCCCAAAAACTCCACCAAAAGATTTCTAGATTTAATAACCAATTTCAGTAGTGCAGCTGGATACAAAGTCAACACTCACAAATCAATAGCATTCCTACACACAAACAACAAACTCAGAGAGAAATTAGGGAAACCACACCCTTCACAATCACATCCAAAAAATGAAATACTGAGGCATCAATTTAGCAAAAGAAGGAAAAGACCTATACAGTGAAAATTACAGTACTCTGAAAAAAGAGATCGAGGAGGATTTCAGAAAATGGAAAGATATTCCTTGCTCATAGATAGGAAGAACCAACACTGTGAAAATGGCCATATTCCCAAAACTGTTACACAGATTCAATGCAATCCTGATTAAATGCCATTACTATACCTCACAGATCTAGAGAAAACATTCCTAAAATTCATCTGGAACCAGAAGAAACCTAGAATAGCAAAAGCAATCCTGGGCAACAAAGGAAAGCCAGGAGGCATCACAATCCCTGACTTGAAGTTATACTACAGCGATTGGCACCCCGTGCCCCATGGTTATTGTGGATCACGAGTTAGTCCCAGTCATCATCAGCCAGGTAAATAAAATCTGAAAGGTATAATAGATATTGTGAAAGAAACTGATCAAAAGAAAAGAACAACTGGGGCAAGGGAAAAGAGAAAAAGAAAAGAGGGAAAAGAAAATATATATATATACACAGGATAGCTAAGAGAGTTGTACTACTGACTTCTATTGCTTTATTGAAAGGAACAGTTAATGTTTCATTGTTTGATCAATCTTACATGCCTATATTTGTTTAACTGAGTAATCAATTTGAATATAACAATATGTAATACAACAATCATTGTTAATTTCCTAAAATCTTGTCTGAAATTCTGTATTGCTTCTATTGTTTGGGTGTTGTTTTGTTTATGTCTGTTTGTTTTTTAATGCATTTTCATTCTTTTATCTTTAAAATAAAAAAGAAATTATACTACAAAGCTACTGTGATAAAATCAGCATGGTCCTGGCAAAAAAACCCAAAAAACAAAAAAACAGACCTGAGGATCAATGAGGCAGATTAGAAGATGCAGACAAAACCTATCCAAGATTTGGAAGTTTAAGTGTTTTAGAAAGCTACAGAGTGAAAGGAATTTTCTTAATCTGATAGAGTATCCACTGAATATCTATTACAAACAACAACCTGAATTGACTTTAATCAGTGTTACATAAAAAAAGTCAGTGAGAATGGGGAAGAGTCAATAACCTCATTGGTGGGGAAAAAAAGATGCACAGTCCCACCTCATACCTATACAAGATTAAATCAAATATGAGCCATTAACCTAAATATAGAAGCTAAAATTATCACCCTTACAGAAGTAAATGTAGGAGAATATACAAAGGAAAAGGAGGCAAAAGGCATTAATTTGGAAGAAAAATAATTGATAACATGGATTTCATCAAAATTAAAAATTACTACTGAAGACATATTAATTAAAAAGTGAGCTATAGGCTGGGAGAAAAGATTGATAATGCATAATGTAATATATTAATATATATCAGACAATTAGTATTTAGAATATCCAGTTGTAAAGGGCACTTACAAATTAAAAATAAAAGGAGAAAAAAACGAGCAAAAGACTTAGACACTTAAGATACAGGATTGGCCAGTAAGCACATGAAAAGGTGTTGGACATCATTAGTCATTAGAGACATAAAAGTTAAAGCAGTTCTGTTAGTGTTCCTATTGCTGGACAACATTCCTCAACACTGGGAACTTAAAGGAGAGCTTCGCTTGGCTCACAGTTTCAAAGGATTTAGTCCATAGTTGCTAGCTAGAAAGAGAAGCATCATGGTGGAAGGAGTCTGAGCAAAGCTGCTTAGTTCATGGAGGCAGGGAATCAGATCCCAGGAAAAGAATGTTAGAATTCTACCCTCCAAGGGCAGTCCCCAGTGACACACCTCCACCTAGGCCCCACCTCCTAACAGCACACTCAGCCTTGAACATCAGTGGATTAATCCACTAATCAGTACAGCCTTTCCATGTTCCAGATCCAAATCATCTCTCTGAGAGTCTCTTGACTCTCGGGTTAAGTTGACAATGCAGATTAACTGGCACACTACCATTACAGGTCACTTAATACCCCTTGTATGTCTAAAATTAACAATATAACAATGTATGCTGGCAAAAATTTGAAGCAACTGGAACTCTCACAATTTGTGGATGAGAGAGTAAAATAACATAAGCACCTTGGGAAACTGACATTCCGGAAGTGTTATGAGTTGTACTTTTATTTGCTTATATGTGTCATGAGTTTCCTCTTTTGTGGAAGCTAGTCCAAATTAGGTTTCCCTTACCGGCAGTGAACTGCAGGTAATGCTAATGGTAAGACACACAGACTTGGCCACTGGTTGCTTATGTGTTGTTAAGTTGGGCGGTGTGGAGCCAGCACCACTCAGTTATAGGTCATAGGCAGGGGCTTGAATTGTCCTGATCAGATGTGCATCCATCCACAAAGCCAGAAACTTTGGACTGTGACCTCGATATCACTTTCTTAATGCTCTTTCCTTGGCTGTGTACTTTCTGTTTTCTCCCTACAGTGCACTTCTGCAGACACTCTGAGTCCACTTACCTATCAACAGGAATGGATAATATGAGAAGGAAATGAAGAAAAATCATGAAATAATAAATGGAAATAAGCAACCCAGTCACTGACTCCAGTGGAGGAGCTCCACATTCATCAGTAGTACTTCCAGCTCAGCCAAAGCCCAAGCTACAGCCAGTTTCAGACCCAGGCCAGAGTGCTCCAGGGTGCTCCAGGCTGCTCTAGTCTTGAAGACAAAGGCAGAAGTAGTTGGATGCAGCTTGATACTGTTCAGCTTTCTCTGAGGACCCAGCCCTTACCCCAGGGACCAAGTTGGACTCCGACTTGGCACAGGGCAGGGTCTGCTTGATCTTGTACTGCCTGCCTCCCCACACAGGCTGTGAGCTTTGAGTGAAAACTGGCCAGGTGGATACTACTGTTCCTCCCTCAAGTGTGTCTTCATTTGGGGTTTCCCGATACTCACAGGGCTGGACCCCTGGTCTGATAGTGGAAGGTAGGTGTCAGGGGCACCACCTTCCCCACAAGTGAAAAAACCTGGGACTACCTTGGGAGATCCTGCTGCCTCTGGGAACTGTGGAGGAACTGAAACCAAGAAGGGGCTGGAACTGCCTGAGAGCACCCAGTTATGGCAGGGCTCTTTCCCCAGGCCTCCTACACTCAACGTTGTGTCTTGCCACATACAGTTCTTGAACCTCTGGTACCTTCTTCCCTGAGGAAGACAGAGCCCCCTACTTTCCTGCAAGGAGTGGGGAAGAGGGAAGCCATGTGAGGTCGGGTCTCCTTTGGGGCAGAGACAAGACAGCTATACAGAGTCTTGGGTCTGAGTTTCCTTGCTGGAGAAATAGGCTAATGCACGGGGTTGAGAGCAAACTGTACGGGGATGGGCCAACTCATGGGTGAGATGAAGAGTGCGGGAAACCCAGAACCTAGGGTGTCAGTGGGACCATGGCATCACATCCAGGATGTGTTCTCTTATGACTGCAGCATGGGATAGGGCCTGATGCTATACTGGGATTTATATCCCGACTCCTCCAGTTATCTAACTTTGTGATCTTTGGTATGGTACTTGCCTTTCTTGAGTGTCGGTGGAGTAATGGCTCACATTTGTAGGGACCGTTTCTGTGACACTGGTGCTGTGCTAAATCATTGATATGCAGTGCCTTGTTAAGCCTCATAAGAATCCAGTGAAGCATTGTATTTTTGCTGTTATATTTATTTCATTAGAACAGCAGACCAAGGCTGAGAGGGATTAAGTGTCCAGGAACAGTGGGTGAGAGCTATCCACTGAAGCCAGGCCAGGGCCTTCCAGGTAAACACTGGCTCTCAGATAGGGCAGTCCAGGCATGGACATTTAGCAACTTGGGCTTGGAAGGTCAAAGTCGTTATATGGACAATTCCAAGGCCTTATCTACCCCTATTACCTCCCTGGAACATCTCCATATGGGTTGACCTGCCCAAGGCAAGTCTGGGATGGTCATGTGGGGATGTCTACCCTGTAAGGCCATACGGAAATGATAAAATAGTAATTTGAAACCGCATAATGCACATGCAGTCTACATGACCGTAAATTAAATATTTGCCAAAGTAGTGTGTAATTTCCATGATTATATAGGGGTGTGGGCCTGAAGAAAATGCCAGTGGTGATAGATTCAGTCCTATATTCATGAAAGATATTTGCATGTTCTAAGGATTAAAGTTTCTAGATCTCAAATAGACTAGTGGGTATATATAAGAACATTCTGAACTAGGATTACATTTATAAAATGCTAGCCAAATGCAGCTGTAAGTCAAATGGAAAATCCATCGGATATTCATTACCTTCAAGTTTTCATTTACATATAAATAACTTCAATTCACCAATGTGACTTCTGGGTATTGGTTCCTTCCTGAGCCCTGAATTCTTAATCAGCTAGGTGGGACTTATATCTGGCACACCATTTCCAGTGAAGGCATTCATTCTTCGGTTCTTTACCTTGCAGACTTAGTTTGCAGTAGGCAAAATACCATTTCCTATTTGGCCCCATCATATGCTCTACTTGATCTTTCCTAATATATAGAATTTTAAGCAAAGAATTATGCGTACCTGTGTCATAACACACTATAAGTCTTTCACTGTGATCACCCACGCTCTGTGGTTCAAAATCAACTTCCAGTTGCATGGATTCTCCCACATTAAGAGTTCCATCAGTTGGTTCCACAGAGAAAGGCCTACAACACATATGGAGAGACATCATCAGAGAACATTTCTAGCTACTGTGAGAGGAGGAAGAGAGGAGACTTGAGCTCCAGTTCTGCAGATATACTTTTTTCCCTAATGCAAAAGAACTTAGTTTTAATTTTAAAATAATAGATTAGCAAGTTTAAAAGAGACTTAAATGATGTAATAATATTCTTATTTGTGACCTCTTTTGCCTAACATTTGTTGAGTGTTCTTGCTGGGTTCAAGCACCGGGTTAGGGTGATCACAAATGAGTACAATGCAGCCCGTGTTCTCAAGATACTGAGATTCTAGTAAGAGACAGACTTAAAACACACACACATATATTGTTATTTGCAAAAGAACGGTGCCTTCCAGGGGTAAAAATCAAATTTTGTGAGAGGTCAGAAAAGAGAGGGCATGATAGTAGACAAAGATATCAGAGTCTCAAAAGGAAAGCAATGGCACAGTGATATTAGGAAATTCCAGAACAGTTTAACAAAGATTCATTTAAAGAGGATAGGAAGAGTGTAGGGAACTATAGAAATGGTTCAAAAGCCAGGGTAGGGCCCATAGAACTGTTACCATCTATAGGCCACGCATAGGGAGGAGTGGTTTTGAAGCCCACAGGAGAGTTCTAAGAGAAGCCTGCCTTATAGGAGAAAGGAGCTTTGATCCAAAGAGATGGCCAGTCCACGTGGTCTCACAGAGAAGACAGTGAGGTAAAGAATATTCTGATCTCATATCTTCCTCCGTCCAATTGTTTCGTGGGACCTGAGCAGAAGCCAGAAGGCACAGGGGACTGTTGACCCAGGCCACAGAGGTCAGCTCCTGGGCAAAAGAATTTGGAAAGGCAAACAGGACAAGTTCTGTGTCTTGAAAATAGAACTTGGGGGTGTAGACATTGTGGGGAGCGAGGGTGGATTTGGGAACAGGAAATAGTTTCATCTAATTGTCCTGGAAGGGAATCTTGCTATTGCAAAGAGAGAAGCTGGATCTGATTAAGAACCACCTTAAATAACTTATGGAGTTCTTCCTTCTAAAGAGGAAATTCAGCCTGTTTAATTATTTTCATGGTCCATTTCACTTCTTTAAATTGCTAGTTTTTCAAAGTAATGTGTTGTACAATGCATCTGGCAGGCTAAGCTGTTTCTGATTATTTACTTATATCAAAACAGTTTTTAGAATCATCCTTCCTTAAATCTTCCCTTAGATAATGAACTCAATTTCAGAAAACCTAAGCTTTTCACTCTGAAGGAGCAGTGCTTACAGCAAGGGTAACATCAGCAATACCTGAGATAATTACCGCAGGACCGTGAACCCTCTGACCTTGGATACTTACTTATCTTCTCTGATGCTCTCCACTTTGATCTCTCCTCCTACTTCTTGATCTTCCCTTCAGTTTTTAGTCTTTTCACCATACCCAGGGTGCCAATCCTCTGGAGATCCCCAGGCATTGCTATAGGAGCTCCCTAAAGTGGTGGCTACTAAATTAGCTTAGCCTATGGAGCCAACTGAAAGAGTTCAGAACCCAATTATGCCATGACTTTGGACAAATACCTAAACTGAAAATTTCAATCTCATCATCCCTAAAATGAGTGTATTGACATCACCTGCTGTATAGGGTTACAGTGCCGACTAAAGGGGTTGATACAGGTGGAGTGCTAAGAATAATGCCTTATACATGGGAGTGCCAGTGTTTATATTATTATTTTTGTGATTGCTATTTTCTTCTCCTTCACTGCAGCCCCAAGATGCTGAAAGATCAACCTAAGGATGAGTTTGGAGGTTTAGATAAATTTGTGCTTTGTCATTCTCCCCTCCATCCTTTACATAGCTCTGGAGAATCTGTGAAACACACACACACACACACACACACACACACACACACACAAACATCACAACACATCAGTCTCTTGCTCAAACACCATCAGCAGTCCTCATAATCTACCCAATAGTGTTGAACTCCTAAGTATTCAAGGTCCCACACAATCTGCTTCCAACCAGGTTTTGCATTCTGAGTACACACATACATCTGTTCAAATTAGCACACACACCTGCCACATGCCCAGTCAACTGGGGTGGGATGAGTGGGAGGCTTTGGTCTCTTCAGCCACAAGCTCTCCCAGCACGGCACCTGCTCTGCCTTCCAACCAGATTGTGTTCTCCACATCAACAATCCAGAACTGCCAGGGTCGTTACCAGAACACCCACCACTTCCCACGTGCCATACTTCTTCCGAAGTCACAGATCAGAGCCCAGACTCAGTCACCTCTTAAATAGAATCTTGTATATATAAAGCTCCCAGTATGGTATGCACAATAGAGTGCCTGCTCATGAAATTTGTCTTTTTCTTTTTTCCTCTCTGGAGTTTCTAACTACTGAGAGGCATGCATGAAAACTCTCTCTAGTAGAAAAAACACAGAGCAAAATAAAAAGAAAGGCAAGCTGGTTGTGATGGTGCACACCTGGAATATCAGCATTCTGAGAGACGGAGGCAGGAGGACCACAAGTTCAAATCCAGCCTGGATTACATAGCCATTTAACAAGACTCTATCTGAAAAGAAAAGGTTATAAAAAAGGGCTGGGGATGTGGTTCAGTGCAAAGACCCTGGGTTCAGTCTCCAGTACAATAAAAAATAAAAATAAAAAGGAGAGAAGAAAAGAAAAGAAAAACACAGAGCCTCCCAGGGGAAGAAGACACAACTCATTGTGAGCATATACTTTATTCTAGGGGGTACTGTACTTTATGTATGTCAATCTAATCTTGAGAAGGTAGATATTGTTATTTGTACCATAGATGTGAAAAAACAGATTCCCTCAAGGGCAGGCAACTTGCCTAAAGTTGCCCAACTATGTAGCGGGAGAGCTGCAGGATGCCAGTATTCTAGCTTCCATTCCTTCTGCCTACCCTAGTGCTCCCCTGGATGTGGAAGCCACAGAGGTTCTCACCATCACACACGTGATTCTTTACTCACAAAATCTTTACTCACAACCTCTCAGAAGAGGTTGGTGAACTGAATTACAATAAAATTTGGAGGAAAAATTATGGTATGGGCAATCACCCATCAATTTTTACAACATCAACGTCTTGGCCAAACAGAAAAGTAAACTTTCAGGAGCTCGAGAACCTCTGCCTCACGGGAGATGGTTGAGTCTTCCAGGCTCAAGGTTCTTTCTTTTCTTCTGCCTTAGTGAGAATCTGAAGAGTTGGGAAAAGAGGCCCCGTTTTCTGGCTTTGACAGTAACAGCATAGCAATATCTTCTGGCTTTGCCTCTCCACTTCCTGATATTTTTCTTCCTGCACTGTGCTTTCATTTTCTTTTCAAATATTTCTCAGTAGCAAAAGAACAGTTTTAAAATGAATTGGATATTTTTATGTTGCTGGACCTAAGCTAATTTTCTGCAGAGAAGACGACACTGGTATGGGGAGCTGCAGGAATCCGAATTCCACTGGGTGGTAATGGATACTTTCCCCTTGTGCTAATTTAGGTTTAAATTACACTAACTTCTTCAGACACTAGAAAATCACCTGGGATAGCCATCGCCACTTAGATATGCCTAAGCTTCAATAAATCAGGTGTTAATTGGGTAGAGTGTGTTAAGTTCTGGTGCTTAAACATTGTCTATAATTTGATTTTGTATTTCATTTTACTAAAGGCAGACAGCCTGAACAGGCTAGAAAATACCAAGTATCAGAAAATGCTATTATAAAGAAGTTAAAAGTGTTATTCCTCAAGGGCATAAAGCTGGTTCTGCATATCAAACTGTTTGATTTTGATATCACATTCTCATTAATACCAAATATTTAATTATGAAAGGAGCTTGACTTTGTGAAAAATCATGAACCATGGGAAAGATGGAGTCTTTCTTCTATCGTGAACTGTTCTTAAGAACTAAAACTATCTTGTTCAAATGGTTCATTATTTTTACAGAAGCCTAAATACTAGTCTTTATTATATTAAATATTAATATGATGTTAGTATTTTTTCCTCAGATCATCTTTCTTATTTAATTACCAACTTGGGGTTTTAGAGTTTGAAATTGCTTCTTAATCCTCCTCTTTCACCTTTCAATATTAATCCTACTTTAACAGTCAAAGTCATTTTGGGACCTACTAGAGTTTTAGGTTAAAATTGTAATAAAGCTGAATGGTAATGGTTTATATTCTCTGTACATTTTATAGCCCATTGCAGCTCTTTTTATTACAGTAAAAAACATTATGCCCATTTTATAGTACTTGGAGCATGTTTTTTATTTTAAATTATTTTACAGATTTATAGTTGTAGCTTTGCCTTTGTGATATATTGTTGGTTAGGCATCCTATGAACATTTATTGAGCTTTTATTTATGCTAGATGCATGCTAAATGCTGAGGACATACAAACGAATAGAGACACAATTCTTTTACTTGAGACACATTCAAATGCTGACAACAGATACATAAAGTTTTATTTTTATAATTTATATAAATCTAACCTTTTCATAAACATAACTAGTAATTAAATAATTATTTCAGTGGGAAAAATATGTTCTGTTTTTAAAACAATCTCCTATGTGATGTTGTCTCTAGTTGTATGTTGATCCTAAAAGCAACCGAACCATGAATGGATAGGGGGTTTTTAACTCTAAATTCTCAAACCAGATCCATTGCTTTACCATGTAGACTAACAACATATACACTAAGAACACTTCTGGGAAACAGAATCACTGGTGCAGTTTTTAGAAAGGATACTACTTACTAGGGAATATCCTCAGAGAATCGGCTTCAATATGACACCACCACAAATGCGACCGCATTCTCTCTCACTTGGGGTTCTCAGTCACAAACAACAGAAGCCAACTGACTAATTTGGAAAAAGAATTAATTGGAAGGATTTGAGGCAGCTCACGGATTTGACAACATAGCTGGAAAACATGCCTTTTGTGTAAAGAGCATAAGACTACCATTTCAAGAGGGGTTTAAACAGGAAAACAAAAATATTTGAAAGCAGAGAATTTGAGAGGCTTTGTTACACAAAAGATGAGGCAGATGAGAAACCTAATCTAAGGTAGTGAGACAGCTCTGGAATTGTTCACAGCAGTAAGCCGTTTCCACTCTTGGGCTGAAGGCAAAAGAAGCATTATAGACCCTGGGGACTACAGTAACCTGCAAAAAGGTGGAATCACAGCAAGCCATTCTGACAGCAGCTAGAACCACAGAGGAGATACAGTTGCTGCTGAGGGCTCTGCTAAAGATTGAGAGGGAGGAGGATAAACATTCTGGCTTCTCCCATCTCCCTATTTTCCAGTTTTTTTTCAAACTCAGCTGGAATCCAGCTGGCCCAGCAGTTTAGGAAAGCTAATAGCCCCCACAGGGATACTAGTAGAGGAAGGTGAGAAACAGCTCAGAGGGCAAACAAGCCCAGAACCGGCCCTCGTTTGTTCTAATCCAGGTTTTGGTATTAACTTACTGGGGAAACCTGAATAAGCCATTTCCCATTTCACACCTAACTTCCTTCATGTGTGAAATAGTGATGTTGGGTCAGAGTCTCTAATGTTCTTGGGATTCCTGGCTCATCCTTTCTACACAGCAAGTCCCTGACTTACGAACAAGTTCTATTCTGGGAGAATGGTCACAAGTCAAATTTGTTCATAAGTCTGACAAAGTGAGTCTTACACAACTTTGACACAAATATACAATTTGTATACTGCTTTGTGCTTCCTCGAAGTCCCTTCCCCATCATCACTGCTCTTCCTCTTGCTTCCAGACATCCCGGGCTCTGAGTGGGCATTGTGTACTACTATTGCACATTATCACATGGTACAGTAAGCTCACAGCAGCGCAGCTGTGACAGTGTCTAGCAGACACGTGAGCTACTTCTATGATTTGTCTGCATCTATGAATGTTCTTAATGTAAGGCCCGTTTGTTGGTATCTGTGAAAGCTGCAACTTGAATGTTCCTTAATTGGGGACTTACTGTACTGTATTACATGTAATTTTTAAGATTCAGACAAATAGTCCAAGAAGATCTGCTGCTTGTGCTCATTTTTTCATAGCAGGTTGATACTCTTTTTCATATAAACATATCAATGTAAAAGGAAGGTTTTCCTGCATATTATGGAGGATGGTTTGGGGAGGCCATTTTTTGAATTGAAAAAATGGATTCTTTTAAACCACGGTGAGGGACCTGAATAACTCATCTTCTCCTTTGGTCAACATACATGGACTTACCATGAGATGATAGTGGGGCTACATGCACTTATGAACAATAACAGGAGACTCTGATTACCAAAAGAGTGTTGCTTTTGCCTGTGATAGTCAATTTATTTAAAGTGGTTCAGAAAGTCTTCCCTCTGGGATGTAAAAAAAAAAAAAAACTATAAAGTTCTCTTATTTGAGGAAAAAAAAAAAAAAAAAACCACAGACAAACTACAAAATCACAACTTTTCTTGAACCCCACCAGAGAGCAGAGGCCGCAGGGCAAACACTTGAAGTTTAAAGATAGACAATTCCCTTCCTTCTGAGTGGCTTGGACATTTACCACTGTGTCACCAGTGGCTTTCACCTGTGGCAGATAGAACTTCCCCATAAGCAGAACAGAAGTTTGGAGAAGAAATATTTGAAGAAGGAATGGCTGAGATCTTCCAAAAACAATGAAATATCCAGCAAGTTCAGGGAATCCCAACAGTATTAAAACAAAACAAAACTGAACAAAATCCCAGACAAAAATAAAAACAAAACCCATACCTACACACATCATATTTAAACTGCAAAAAACAAAACATAAGAATAAAGTTATGAAAGCAGCCAAAGAAAAAGATGTAGCTACAATAAATGTGGACGAACAAAAATAAGAATTGCAGCAGATTTCTTATAAGGAAAATGTAAGCCAAAGGACAATTGAATGATATCTTTAAAATATTGGAAAATATATGTATATCTAGTTGTTAACCCAGAATTTTATATTGAAGAGAAAATATCTTCCACAAATAAAGGAAAAATAGTTTTTTCCAAATAGACAAAAATGGAGAAAATTTATAGTAGACTTGTGCTATAAGAAATGTTAAAAACAAATTTTTTTTAGCCAAGAGAAATATGTTATCAGTCAGAAATGTGGTTCTACATGAAGTGGTTCAGAGATAGCGATACTCCTGAGATACTCGGAGGATATGCCTTCAACCTGCAATATGGCAACCCTGCTAACTACAGTATAGCAGACCGGGTAACCTTAAATTCTTCTACTATTAAAAATAGCCAGAAGGACTGGATAAAATAAAACTAATTAAATGTATAGAGCAAAATAAGGAAAACTCACAGGATTCCAAAGCAAAGAGGAAAGAGGAATCACAGCAGTAAGCCACTGAACTAATGCTAGGTCTTATCCTGAGTTCCCAATAAGCAGAAGCCTGGTTTCTTAATAACCATACTGGAGCAGGAAACAGGGCTTTCAAGTGGTCAAGCCAGGTGACTGGTAATAAATCCCACATAAAACTGGGAACTTGAAGAGCTGCCAAAACATTCTTTCACTATCAAAAGGAAAAATGTCTATCTCGGCTTTGTGTGAGAGAAAATAGATTTCTCTAGGAAATTCATAAGTTTGGATTTTGTACCTTATGCAGATTTGCGTTTGACTATATTCCTCCAGTTCAAGAATGCTTCAGCCAAGAAACCATCAACAGATCATTCCATAGTAGTCTAATCTTTTAGAACCATGACAGAAGCAAAAGCTAGTCCTTTCTAAAGAGAGATGTCCTTAAGTAAAAAAAGATTCCAAGAAAAAGCCCTTCTGAAATTCGGCTCACAGCCCAGAACAGTATACATACTACTTCTGAAAAAGTCATGAAAAAGAACTTGATCCCTTCCCCTGTGTCTTCTCAAGCTAGTCAAGGTTGTTAAGGGCCCATTAAGCAGCCCCTGTTCTCATGTCCCGTCTTGTAGAGGTCATCAAAAGCAAGAATTTTCTCAGCATTTTATATATTGTCCCATGGTGTCTACACTGCAGTTACTCCATGAATATTCAGGTTAAAATCCAACTCCATTACGTACTATCCCTGTGCTCTTGATAGACCCTCCTTACGCCACAGTTTTCTCATCTTTAAATCAGGCAATAGGAGGTTGAGTCCCTCTCACATCTCATCATCCTGAAATTTTCTTCTAATTCCTTGTGCTATTTTTAAGATCCCTGTAATTACATTGGGCCCCTCCAGAGAATCCAGGATAACCTTCCCGTTTTTAAGGCCAGTTGAATTGCAGCCCTACTTGCACCTATAATATTAACCTCCTTTGCCATGTAACATTATATAGTCGGAGGTTCTGGGGATGAGGACATGGGCCTATTCGAGGAGTTATTCTGTCATCCACTCTGGCATTAGCTCATTTGAAGAAAAAATACAAAAGAGCCAAAACTTACTATATAGCATTTGCTATATATCAGAAGTTTATGTTTACTGATTTTTATTTTCCTCATACCAATCCTGTGAAGTGGCTGCCATACTTTCCCCCAATTTTCAGATGAGAAACTGAGGGTCATGAGCCAGGAATGTGGATGGCCTCAGAAGCTGGATTTTTTTTCTTTTGGTACCAGGAATCGAACGCAGCACCTTGCACTTGCCAAGCAGATGCTTGTGCCACCATCCCCATCCTGGCCTCAGAAGCTGGGAAAAGCAAAGAAATCCATTCTCCCCACAAGCTTTCCAAAGAGTCACAGCCCTGCTGACACGTATGACCTGTTGAAATGTAGGTAGTACTTTTTAGCTCAGTGAGACTTCAGACCTCCGGCAATGTCAGTTAATAATCTTGTGTTAAGCCACTAAATTTGTAATTTGGTGCAATAGCAAACTAATTCAACCAGTTATAAAAATTCTTGGTCAAAACAAATAATTGTTTATAAATTCACATGGTGTATTAGAAGGACATTTATCAAGCACTTTAAAAAACAAACAGGGAGCTTTAGTAAGAAACGGGTATGAGATCTTAAACCTTGATTTTTAGTTTCCTCTTAGGATGAAGAGGAAATCTAATCTAATGCCAGTGAAGTCTCCCGGCTTTGTAGCTGAGGACTGTAACAAACAATTCCACCCTGATGCTATTCTAGCAAAGTGTTTGTGTTGAGCAGCTTTAGCTGTAACCAATCAAAAACAAGAACCAAAGGCACACATACCTACGAGTTTCGATGTGAAACACAGCATCTTTGTTGCCAATGTTTCGTATCAACAGAATCTTTTGAGTGCTGTATTTGACAGGGCAAGTGGAAAAATTTAGCTGGTCAGGAAAATCCAGGATGGCTCGTGCACCTATAGCTTTGATGGGTATGATAAACTTTTCTCTTTCAGTAACGCAGGTCAATACATGGGCATAATCCTACGAGGGAAGGATACAATCATTAGTTGTGGAAAAACCAACACAATCAAACTAACTCTGCAAGAAAGACAGCGGTTATGCCAGGCATTCTTGCAAAAATATTTAGTATATATCTTAGTTACTTTTCTCTTGCTGCTGAGACAAAATACCCAATGCCCAAAATGAAGGAAGGAAAGGTTTATTTAGCTTACAGTTTGTGGAGGTTTTAGTCCATACTTGGCTGGCTCTGAGGCAGAGTGGCACATGGCAAAGAGCAACAGTTCATGGTGGCAGAAAACAGCAAAAACAACAACAGCAAAAGGGAAGAACAGCAGCAAGCAGCCTCTTTTCCTTCCTTACACTGTAAACTAGCCACAGGGGGCATGTGGCTGTCACATAATCTCCATGCCCTCCTCCTGCACAGGCTCAGGATGAATGCAAAGTAAAGACCCTGGCTCCCTGCTGAGTCACTTAGCAAACCTCTAGACTCCCCAAGTTGACATGATGTATCAACCATAACAGTATATTCCTGTGAAAACTTCTCAAGACATATGAATTGTTAATGAGATCCTCTCTTCTGAGAGAAAGAGCACAGTTCAAGTGTTAAAACTTAGAAGCTAGGAGAGCTCAGGCTTCACACATTTCCCAGATACCTGGGAAGGGAAATGGTGATAGTCAAGAGACATTTTTCTTTAGATCAAAGGAGGTCCACACCAATTCCTTCATGGCCACCTTCTAAACCCTACTTACCAATCCAGCCCATGTGTTTGTTGCATGGATGATTGTAATGGTCTCTTTGTGTAAGCCTGCAGTTCCTCCATCAGGAGTGGAGTCTCTGTCTCCACCCTTTGCTTTGAGCAAGAGAAAGTGGCAGAAGCTAGTTATGCTAGTTTTGCTAGTTATAAGCTAGCTAGTTATGCTAGTTTTAAGCTGAGTCCTGAAGAAGTTTTGGCATTTCCAGTCTTGCTCTTGGAACCCCACCATTGCCATGTGAAGAAGCCTGGGTGGCCCACTGTAAGATGACACACCAGATGTCCCAGCCAGTACATGTCAGTCTAGCCTCAGCTAGCTCATGTCCTAATATGTGAGGGTGCCCAGCCAAGATGAGCAGAGCCATTGCCTCAACACCAGAGCAGGACCAGTCAAGGCCAGAGGAAACCACCCCATTGACCCATAGTCTTATGAGCAATCATAAATGCTTATTATTTAGCTACTAAGTTTTGGGGTGTTCTATTGTTATGCAGCAGTAGCTAACTGATACATAGTCTCATCTGAAACTCTTCTCTTGTACAAGGCATTACTAACCATTTCAAATAAAAATGCTTAGGCCTTTGACATCTATCTTTTCCATTCTTGACTCTAAATGCAACAGAAATGCTGAATTAAGTTGCTCTTTATGTCTTCTCATTAGATAGAAGTAGAATGCTCACCAGCAACATGGCAAAGCAAAAGTTAAAAGTGAATCCTTAGCAATAAGCAAGAACTGTAAGAGGAAAATGCTAATAGTCACCTCAAGAATTGGCCAGAAGGGGCTGGTGATTTAGGTCAGCGGCACAGCGCCTGCCTGGCAAGCGCAAGGTTGTGAGTTTGATTCCTGGTACTGGGAAAACAAACAAACAAACAACAAAAAAAAATAGAATTGGCCAGAAGCTCAGAAGTCACCACAAAAGGAAGATATTCTCTAACCTGAGTTTATTATTCTTCATTTTCAGTTCTCTCTTCAGGTTGGTGTGTTTTAGCTGCAAGGTAATCTTAATAAATGGAGTGTCATTTTGAACTTAAATCTCCTTTCAGTAATCATGTTTTAAATAGTATTCAGTGGTGGAGGGTTTTCTGTTTTGTTTTGTTTTTATTTTGAGTACTGGGTTTTGGTACCAGGGTTAAAGTCCACAACCTAGGGCTTCCTGCATGCTAGACAAGTGTTCTATCACTGAGCTCTCTTTCTAGCCTAGAGGATTTTGTTTTAGAAACCCTTCGGAGGGCTGGGGATATAGCTCAGTGGCATAAGCACTTGCCGGGCAAGCCTGAGGTCACGAGTTCATTTCCCAGTATCTAAATAAATAAATAAATAAATAAAACACATACAGAAAAAACATTAAAATAAATAAAAACCCTTTGGCCTTTGAGCATAGGGTAGGAATGGGAACATTTGATGTACAGATTTAACATATGGACCTGCCATGCACTCAGTTTAGGAAACCACAGAACAGTAGGAAGCAGTAGTATTCCCAATTAGTTTATTCTTCCAGTGCTCTGGAGTACAACTGGTCAGGAAACAGACCTGTCATAATCCTTTTCCCTCTACATGAGAATGGAAAAGTCAATGAACAAGTAAGGGACATACAATATGCAATGCACTATATAAATAAATGTAAAGATGAAATAGCCAGCGGACTCTGAAACATGGCCTTTACACCTGCAGTTCACTCTGCAGTCCCCACACTCACCATGCATTACCCAGCTACCCAGAGAGCACCTCAAAAATCTAAACATATTATACCCCAATCCAAAGTCCCTAATTAATGGCACTGCCTGAAATTGTACATAAAGATGTCCAGGCTGTGGGTTGGAAGGGGCGCTGAAATCCAGTCCACTCTTCTGTTCCCAACTGTATAAAGCCAGTGGAGGATCCTCTTTCTAGTACCCACAAAGCTCCACAAAGCTGAGGTCCTAGTCCCGGCAGTCTCTCCATCTGAATCCCACCCAGGCCTTGGTACTGTCATCTCCCTCCTTCCAGTGGCCTGGATTTAAAGTCCTAGAGTAAGGCATCCTGAATCGCTCTGTTTCCTAGTATAATCCTGTTGAATCTACCTTCAAAAGATAGCCAGGCTTCAATCACTTCTTCCTACATTCCCACCCGCCGTCCTGGACATAGGCACTGGAATCTTTTCTCAGATAATGGGACTTTTCAACAGTGCCTGCTCCCTCCAAAACCACTTTCCATCCAAGAGCCAGAGGGATCCAGCTAAGATCCGGTCACCCCAGGTTGCACCTGTGCCCAAAGTCTCCTGGCTGAGAGCTGAAATACAAGAGCCCCTGCCTGCCCCCTGTCCTTTCTCTGGCCGCATCTCTGCCTTTCCTCCTTATTTGCCTCTGTGGGTATAATCTCCCTGAGGAGGTGACATTTCAGCAGAGATCCCAGGGAGTGAGAGGTGAAGCCACCAGGATGACCACAGGGGAGCAGAGGAAGGACAGTGGTTCGACACCCAGCTGACAGGTGCTGGTGAGGGTGTCACAGAGCATCTTGGGAGCCGGAGGGAAGACCCAAGGATGGCTGAAAACATTCATGATGCCAAAAGCTAATAAGAATATAACCTGATTTATGTTTCAGAAAAATGCTGGCTGCTCTATGGCAGTGTAACACGAGGAGACGCTAATGGGAAAAGGGAGGTCAGCCAGTTAGGCAGCCACTGCAGGGTCCAGGCAGGAGATGACACCAGCTGGGACTGGTGTGGCAAAGTGCTTTGCTTAGTGTTTGGCGAGTAGCAAACATTCAATAAATGTTAGTTTCCATGCTTAAAATTTTGTATTAAATACAGTGCTTTGTGTACAGCATATAGGAAAAACTCATTGTGTGCTCATTTTTATTAGGATAATAATAATACAGAAATGATTATAATAATAGGACAAGGTAAGTCCAGAAAGTGACAAGGGCTTTGAAAAAAGTAAGGTCTGGTTAAGGTACGGGAAGGGGCTGCTGTAGGTTAGCACCACCAAGGTGGCCTCTCTGAGGAGGTGACCTTTGGATGGGGACCTGACAGGCAGGAGCCAGCCAGGGGAGCTCCAGGAACAGAGCGTTCCTGGCTAGGCGAATTGCCATAAAAACCTAAGGTAGGAGCAAGTAATAAAAATTAACGAGCGGTACTCACGGCATTTATTAGAATTGGGTTGTTGGACTCTTTGCTTTGCAATTGATTCTGGTTTCCAGCTGGCAATGCCAGGCTCAGAGATTATTTTATTGAGACATAAGGAAGTGTACATTACACGAAGATATTTGATCTTAGAAAACACCATAGAATTCAACAACACATCAGTCTATCTGATTACAACAAAAATCCTAAAGAGATAAGCACTACTTTCATTTTTTCTTAGGTGATCAAACACAGCCAGCAAAGGTTTTGTTGGGAAAGCAGCTGGCATGTGTGGAAATTTATTATTAATTGAGGCTTTGAGAGAGGAAAAAGCAAATGGTGCTGCTGAGTCCAGGGTTAGAGAAGATTCTGAAGGGTTTTGTCTTATTTTATTTTATCTCCACATATCCTCCGCTGCTGTGTTGTATAAAGAATTTAAGACAGCTGGAAATGGTTTGAGAGGTTGATTGAAATATTAAGAGGGATATTTTCAAATCTTTCCAAGTTCCTAAATGAGGACAGTTTGAAATTTGATCAGAATTACATACTTTTTCACGGTCACTTTGTATATCCATAAAATAATGTGAAGAAAGCTCTTTAAACAATTACTTGAAAACACATTCTGATCTCTGAAGTTATGCCTTTAACAGGACTAGTTTAGATTATGTAATATACCGTTATATATTGCTCTGCTGGCTTAGAATTAATTCAGATGTGATGGCTCGGGAGTCTCTATCTGCCTGAAGCTAAGCAATTACTTCAGTTGATAGACTCCCTTTCACTGCACCCAGATCCAGAGCAATCAGGTCACCATTAAAGGCCAAAATATTTATTTTGAGCTCTTTCCCTTCTACTATGAGAGACTTAACCATGAATTAACTCTGCCTCTTAAAATGTTATCCTATGTAACAATGCTTTCGAGATGAAACTTCCAAGCTAGTTTTTGGTGTTTTTTTTTTTTTTTTTTGTCTTCCTTGTGACATGCCCACCCTCCAAGCAGAAAGAAAGAAAGAGAGAAAGAAAGAAAGAAAGATAGAAAGAAAGAAAAGACAGCCTCAGACAATGAAAATGGCAGGCGTGACCTTCCAAAAAGTGAAAAGAATGAATCTTGATTTTATATTAGTCCTGTGGTAGAATACAAACATGGCAATAATTCTTCCCTTTACAATCTCTGCAAAGGGAAGTGATGTCTTCTACTGCAATAAATGACTCTGTGTGATCAAGGGCAAGGCCAGTGTGGTTAAACTCTTACATCTTCTCTCTGTTTTTTCTCTGCTCCTAAAGTTGATGGAGAAATGGCAGCAAAGCAAAGCCAGGTCTGATTAGGACAAGAAATTCTGATTAGTAATTTCATACTCAGTATCCCGGGAAAATGTTCTAAACTCCCTAGACAGTTAAAAGTACTTATTATATGGTATCTCCTCAATCTGAAATTCACCCCTCCAAAGGGAGAATTAGTTCTGAAATCCCAGTCAGTTTAAAAACAAGATTGAGCAGTTATTTTGGGCTTTTTCCTTACTACTATGGCTCTTCATGTGATTTAGTTCGGGTCCTTTCTAGAGGTATCTACATTTTTCACTCTGTAAAGAGAATGACTTCTGACCTTTGGCTGTAAAAGAGAGCTGAGATTTCCAAACTTATCTGTACTATTTTGTGCTTAGTATACAATTAAAATGTTTACTTCATGATTTATGTATAAATCATCCACTTAGAACAATTTCCTCTTCAGTTTTTTTTTTGTTTGTTTGTTTTGTTTTTTGCTAAGGTACCCTTAAACCTTTACTGCTTCTAAGACTAACCCTTCTAGAATGTGCTAGATATCAAGCCTTCTCAGTGACTCTAGGTTTTTCCTGAATCACTAATTTTCTCTCTTTACTGAACATTCACATATCGGTTTATATCCATGCCTGACCAATCTCACCTTAATTATTTAAAAAAAAAACCCTAACCTTGACCTCAGCATCCAAATTCTGCTTCTTCCCATCTTTCCAATTACCTTTTGTAGCAAAACTCCTCGCAGATGTTATTTATACCAGGGCTTGCCACCTCTTCATTTTCATTCATTCTTTAACCCCCAGTCAGACTTCTGGGCCCAGAATTCCTTAGAAACACTTCACACCAAGGTTACTAAATGACTCTGCCAAATCCAACGATTAATACCACATTCCCATCTTATTCCTAACCCCCACCCCACTCATGCCTTTCCTGCTGCTGACCAAAATCTTAGGAGTCAAACCAGATTCCTTTCTTTCTTACACCCTTCACCAGCCAATTCTGACAGCCCGCTGGCTCCTCCTTCGCCGTCACCCCCTAGTCCCACCCTCCTTGTCTCTTTCCTAAGCTGTTGCAAAGCCTCTTCCCCCATATTCAGCAGGGTCCAGTTCAGTTACATGCGACAAGAAAAAGAGCAAAGTGAAAGTGGCTTAGAATAGACAGAAGTTTATTTCCCTCACAGAAGAAAATCCGGAGTCAGGAGGGCCAGCTAGGCTCACGAGTATCGCCACAGATCCAAACTCCTAAGTTCCTGCTTTCTCCTTCTAGCACACAGCTCCATCCTCAGTGTCACCTCATGGGGCAGGTGATACCAAGGATGCGACTCTCTCTCACAACCGAGCTGGAGGCCAGAGGAGCATGGCAGAGAGACAAAGCAGAGCATTTTGCGCCATGCCAACTCTCTTTAAGTAGAATTTCAGAAGTCCTTCTGCTTATATCTCATCAGCGAACAGCAAGACACACACAGCTTCAAGGCAGGCTGGGAAGTGTAATAATCTCTTATTTTAGGCAGCAGTGAGCTCAACCAAAATTTGTTCTCCCTTACACGCTGTTGGTGGGAATGTAAACTAGTACAGCCATTATGGAAGACAGTATGGAGGTTCCTCAGAAAATTAAAAACAGAACTACCATAAGATCCAGTGATTCCACATCTGGGTCTGAGCCCAAAGGAAATGAAACATATATTGGTAAGAAATCTGAACTCTCACATTCACTGCAGCACTAGTCACAGTAGCCAAGACGTGGAACCAACCTAAGTATACAACAATGGCTGCATGGTTAAAGACAGTGTGGTGGAGATACACAATGGAACACTCTGTAACCTTAAAAATGAAGACAATTCTGTTGTTTGTGACAACATAGATGAACCTGGAGGACATTATTTTAAGTAAATAAACCATGCCCAGAAAACCAAATGCCGTATGATCTCATTGATATGCAGAATATTAAAAACAATCAAACACACAGAAGCAGAGTAAAATAGGGCTATCAAAGGCTGAGGTTGTTGGGATAGGGGGATGTTGGTCAAATTTCAATCATACAGGAGGTGCAAGTTCTGGAGACCTATGGTATAACCCAGTGATGAGAGTTAGTAGCTACGTATCATGTAGTACTTCCTATGGTTTCCATACGGTTTGAGTGTGTCTGTGCCAGGGTTCATGTATTGGAATTTAATTCCCATTCTGAGATATTAAGAAGGTTGAAACTTAATCCTTTTATGATGTTTAGAAGTGGGGCCTTAGGGAAATGGCCAGGGTTAGATAAGGTCATAAGAGTAGAGCCCTAGGATCACATTGCTAGTGTTTTGTAAGCAGAGAGAGAGAGACAGAGAGAGAGAGAGAGACCAGAAGATATGCATAACACACATATATATACCCAGTCTCTAGTTGTGTGATGCTTTGCACTGCCAGGGGATTCTGCCAGCAAGGAGGCCATCACCAGATGCAGTTCTCACATTGGACCAGAACTGTGAGCCAAAATAAACCTTGTTTCTTCATAACTTACCTGGTCTAGGGTGTTTTGTTATTGGCAACAAAAACTTGACTAATATAGTACATGCAAACTGCTAAAAATGTATATTTCAAATGTTCTCACCAGAAATAAAATAAATATGTAAGGGAATAGATTTGTTAAATAGGTTGAATTAGCCATTCTATGTCTACACATATATCAAAATAGTATATGCCATAAACACATAGGTTTTGTCAGCTAAAAATAACTTAAAATTTGTGATTCTCTGGACAGAGAGGAAATAAAAAACAGATGTCAAGGACAGACAAATAGTTGTGAGCCCTTCACCTCCCTCAGTCTAATCTCTACTCTGCAGCCAGAATGACTGTAAAATGTAAGGCAAATTGTGGCATTGCTAAACAAACCCACCAGTGTGGATAAAGGGAAAGGACTGAGTATTTGTCCATTCTGTATGAACTGTACCTCACTAAGAGGTTGATGTGGGGAAGTTTTGCTATTGTTTTTAGAAGAATTCCGATCAGTAGCTGCAAATCAATCATAGGATTAGGAAGTTAAACCGCAGTGATCTAGATAATGATTTTCATAGGTTCCTTATAAAAACAAAATACAGTAGACGTTTTGTGCCTTTTGATGTGATGCAATCAGAAGTACCACAGCACCTAGGAAGGATCCCCTCCCCCGCAAAAAATGTGTGAATCTAATCAAGGCTTTAGGTCTCACTGTCTGTTTACAGGCCGCAGTGGATGGAGACATTTGGAACAGCCATGGGACCACTCATCCAGCCTTGCTTGCATGCCAGTTTAAGCAAACCAACTTAAAAAACAACTAGGTCTCCCCAGAACTGGGGAGACCTGAACGGTGACTGAGTATTGGATGATATTAGGGAACTTTGGTAATTTCTTGATGTGCTAATGGTATTGTGGTTATGTTAAACTTTAGAAGATCCTTGCTCTTCAGAGACAAAAAATGAAGCATTTAGAGTTGACATAACATGATGTATGTATTTAAACCCCACTGGGGCAAGGGGCAAGATAGATAAAGCCAGATGGATCGTGCACTAATAATTTGAAAAGCTGGGCGATGACAGTCAACTTTTGCAAATGTTTGAAAGTTTCCATTATAAATATATTTTAAATACTTGATGGACACCTTCTGTCTACTTTCATGACTTCTGAGGTCATTCATGATCTCAACCTCACCTCCAGCCATTTTTCTAGTTGCTTTCTTTGCTCCAGTCTCACTGCCTTTTGGTACTTCCCTCGGTCTACTGCCAAGCATTTTTCTGCCACAGGGCCTTTGCACTGCTGTTTCCTCTCCCAGAAAGCATTTCCCTCAGATATTCATATGGCTTAAGTTAGTTTTCTAACCAAATGTCACCCAAACAGTTTCTCTTCATATTCCTACTGAAGAAAAGAGTCTTCATTATTTGTTTAGCCTTGCTTATGTTGATACTTGACATTAAATTACATATCTGTTTGTCTGTTCATTGTGAAACACAAGTTCCAGGAAGGTGAAAGCTTGTTATGTTCTCCACTTGACACTAGCTCACACAATTGGACCTGAAAGAATTGGATCCTAGCTCACAGAATTCCCAGAGTGAGTTAAAGACTATTTTTCAATTT
This sequence comes from Chinchilla lanigera, assembly GCF_000276665.1. Taxonomy (NCBI): domain Eukaryota; kingdom Metazoa; phylum Chordata; class Mammalia; order Rodentia; family Chinchillidae; genus Chinchilla; species Chinchilla lanigera. The sequence continues at coordinate 3,892,321 of NW_004955484.1, forward strand.
TAATATCATTTAATGTCATGAATCATTAATATCATTAGTATCATTATTTGGGCAGTATGCTACCAAGAACTCTTCATAAAGAGAATTCCTAAAGTCCTCATTAGCCTAGCAAATATATTTATCATGTCTAGAAATCTAAAAAACTGGTGATGGGATTCAGTGAGAATATGAAAAAGCGGAGAAAAACATCCTTCTTAGAATGAACAAGGCATCTTTCTCCCAGTTGAAGTGAAAAGAAAGTGAATTAACATCTAATATATTCAGGATGCAAACAGTATATAAGCCCTTTTTATATGCTCTTGTTTTTGTCATCTGTAGGCCATCATGAAGTTCACAAAAGTTCTTTAAATTCTGAGATTAACTTTTGTTTACTTATCTCACTCAACAAATATTTACTGTACACTTTCCGTGTGTTGGGTACTGTGCTAAGCTCTAGGGCTATAGGGGTACCCAGACAGGATGGAGAGGGATAATTCCAAGGAGGAAGAAAATAAAACCTCTACCATTATTTTTGCAAATGAAAATTACTGATTGTGAGTCAGGTGTGGTGGCACACACCTGTAATCCCAGCATTCAGGAGGCCGAGGCAGGAAGATTGCCGTGAGTTTGAGGCCAGCCTGAGGGACATAGTGAATTCAAGGCCAGCCTGAACTACACAGTGAGACCTTGTCTCAAAAAAAAATTTATGGATTGTGGAAATTGTTATGATATCTACACTTTGATTCAAAATGCTGGCAATGTAATTTATTATCATTGTACACGTAGAAAACATCAACTGTTAACATGGTTTTAGAATTTCATAGCAACAGATCAGGAAAAAAAATCAGATATTTTCTCAAAACACAGCTGAGTAAGAAATTTGCATCACTACATAAAGTATTTTCTTCAGACATTGCTGCTATATCCCCACAAACTCACTATTACAAACAGAAATTTTTTAAGTGCAAGGAAATACTCAATTGTGCTTTCTGAGAAAGGCTTAATATTTTTTAGACCATTTTAATACTAAAGATGCAAATTTATGAGATCAAGAAAAATACCAGGCTTCAGAATTTTATAGGGTTATTTTATGATGACACTGACTATTATATTTCAATCGTGCATGATCTACACACAAGGATTATTAGATTACTAATATATCCTATGGTTTAAAAAAATTCTGAATGAGGATAGATAAGGAAAGCCAAAGTGAATTTGCCGCAGCTGCTATCTGGGTTTTTGACATTCTTAACAAGTTCCATCCCTAGGAAGCTAGATTAATAGATGGCAGAGGAAAAAACTATAAACTGCATTATCATCTTCGAAGGGCTAATATACATGGGTGCTGAAGACCCGACTGAAAGGGCACTGGCTTATTAACTGTGGCATGCTGCAATTTACATATCTCACCCTCCAGATGTGAGGAGGGTAAATGAGAACGGAGCACTCAGATCAGCAGGGGATAAGGAGGGATGAATACGTAGGCACTGAGGCCATCAATCTGGCCAACTGAAGGAACTGTGACACTTGGTGAAATGATTGACTTTTTCCTAAAATAAATCTGGCTCTGGTTCCTCCTCGGCTGCTTTCTGGGAGTAGCACAGAAGTCAGCACGCCTAACCCTAGCCGGTCATTCTGTGCTCGGCCCTGTCAGCTTTCCTACTGCTTTCCAACGGGTGAGGGCAAGTGGAGGTGCTGAATACACAGCATCAGCCTGAGCTGGCCAGCAAAAGGAGAAAACGACTCTGCCTTTAGAAAAATCACTTCGGGAAACTGTATTATAGCGTAGAGTCCACGTCCTGCACAAACTCTTAATGTATCTAAAATTGGATAGTGAAATTTCTCATAGGTAACTATTAGTCTCACTGTCTTCTTATGCACACACATAATCTTTGGTAACTTTTTTTTTTTTTTTTTTGGTTTTGGTTTTTCTCCGGTACCGGGAACCGAACTCACGACCTTGTGCTTGCCAGGCAGGCGCTTTGCCGCTGAGCTAAATCCCCAGCCTCTGGTAACTTTTAAATATTTAAAAGAAATAACAGGATAACAACAATTAACTTAGCTAAGTTTTTAAATTAGGACTTTCCCAATAGACATGTGATATTAGATAAGTAAAATGATAAGTGGGAATATATGATAGGTAGGAATACTACAGGCAGCTGCAAAATATAACAAAGCATATTAATCTTCAGTGGTTATAAAGTCAATGCCAATATACCTACCAGACATTTCAACTAGTATTTTGGTATAGGAAGCATTACAAGCAGTAGTAAAATCTCTCTTTTCTTTAGATTCTGATTATGGAAATTTTTAAACGTACATGAAAAAAACCAAAATAGTATAACAAACCCCGATGTACCTACCACCCAATTCAATAGTTACTAACATTCTGTTTGTTATTTTGGTTTCACCTATATCTCTACTCACTCCCTTGTCCACTATTATACAGTTTTTAAGATAAATTTTGTAGCCATATTGGAAAGTACAAATAGTAAATGTACAGGTTTGGCAAATGAAATCATCACGTAATCCATTTGCTTATCACAATACAGAACAAGCCATCTCCTCAGAAAGTCCCATGTGCCCCTTTCTCAGCCAGACTACCTGCAGGTGGAACGTCACTTATCCAACAGAAGGCATATTTTCTCCAGCGTAGGAAAAAAGTTAAGGAATACCAACTCCTCAAATCCAGCATGATTTGTACTTCAAGCCAGCCATACAAAGCCTTACGTTTCCCAAGGAAATGTCAGGGTAGGAAGCTGACACCCAGATGAAACCAAGGCACTGTTCTTTTCATAGATAGCTTATAGATAGGAACTTCCAAGAAAAATATGAGGAATTCGGCAATGTATAACAAAAAACCCACATCTGGAGTTATCTAATTTTTTATTTGTTTCACTAGTACCCCAAACAAAATGACAGTTACATAACCCACGAAATAAATACTAACAATACAAAGAGGCAAAATAACAGCAAGATTATTGTAATGGCATGTTTAACTGCTCACTATAGTGAAGACATCCTTGGCAAACTGCATGCAACTCTCCACCCTCCCTCTCCAGAAAAGTAGTAACAATCCTATGAGTAATAAGACTGCTGGTAGGTATTGCAAGTGGCGAAGTTGGGGCTGAGAGCTAGTTTTGACTCCTCTGTTCCCCACTGATTCTGACCAAGATGGCACCATCCAGATGAACTCGCTTGTTATTATATACAGCCTGACACTTTGTTCCACCTATCTAAGTCTTGTTTTCCATCCTCGTTACTCAGTCACGCTGATAAACCCCTTTCCTCCTGCCGATGGGCCCCCACTTAGGCTCACAGAAAAGACTTGCTAACTCTTCTGCTGCCTCAGAGTAGGGCTGAGGAGGAAGCTTCTACCCTCAGTCCCACTTATTTGCCCCTTCCCTCCTAGAAAGAAGTACAGTTTCTACGATCCAGAGAGTCTGAAAATGGGCTTGACTTCCTGCAGGTGTGGGTGATGCTGAGGGAAAATCCTCCTGTAGAATGCAGGTCCTTTCCAGTCTGCCTGTGTGCAGACAGGGGTAAGCAAACCAGGCAGCTCTCTGGGAGCTCTGCTCCCAGCTCTAGCTTCCCCAGTCATATTGGGTGAGACCATAGGGCAGGCTTGCTCCTTACCAAGGACCAATTATCCACCAGACACTGGGGAGCAGAAAACCCCACCTAGGCTTCAGGTCCTGGCCACAGTCTTTGCAATGAATAACGCTGACACTGTGATCAAAATTTGGGTTTTGGGTCTCTTTCCCAAAGAAGTTAAAATCTGGGGAGGAAAGTGTAACCAGCTAGAGTCCCAAACTTCTAAAAAGCCATGATCTTTATCCTTTGTCTCAGCTCACTGTCTCTGTACTATGCTTTTTTTCCTTTTTGGTGTCCTATGAGTTACATACTCAAATACAAACATGATGGGTTAGGCAGTAGGGTGGGGGACATGTCCGGCACATTAGTTTTCCTTACACCCTGACTACTAACAGCTCATATATGCCCTCAGCACTGCTGGATAATTTTTTTCTCATTGCCAGTGGTCTACCGCCTCCTCTAACCCACCCTTATCCCTCCTCCCACCATTGCCATCATCAACAGTGACACCAGGTGCACCACCAACACCAACTTCTATGCCATGGTTTGGGTATGTTTTTGTCCCCCAAGAGTTTATGTACTAGAACTTGGTCTTAAGTGCAGTGATGTTGAGAGGTGGTGGGCCTGTCAGAAGTGGAACATCACAGGAGGTTGTTCCTGGTTGGTCCTTCCCCAAACTCTAATTTCCATCTCATTATTCCATCTCTAGCTTTTCCATGTGCTCTCACCATGATGCCATCCACCATAAGGTAACTCACTCAGCTAAGAGGGAGGGAGGACTGCCAGAGGGGCAGCTATGCTGTTTGGTGTTTCAGGATCCAAAACTGTGAACTAAATAAACCTTTTGTTTATAACTACCCACCCTCAGGTATTTCATTACAGTAGGAAAACCACGCTAATACAACTATCATCATTGACAAAAATATTACCACCACCATCATCCACCAACACCAAACACTATTACCACCAATATAAGCCAGCACCACAACTCCCAATACCACTAATGACACCAGCACTAACACCACCACGGATAGCTGAAAAGGCGTGTAAAATTGAGTGGCAAACTGCTAGTGACATGTATTTAATCAATTTCTTGCCAGTGCTGCTACTACCTTGTTCTCCTCTGGAGTGAAGAGGACTCGGAAAACAGATGGCACCCCTGGAGCTACTTTGTAGCCAGTGTCTTTGGGGCTGATCACTTTAAAGTAAGGTGAACTTTCCTCAACAATTTTCACCATTCTTGGAACCTGTAGGAAAAATACAGGACGATGGACATGTGAAAAAGCGGAAGTAAAAGGCACACGTTTTAGAGTTAAACATAGACTAAAATCTCCATGGACTACTTCCTAGACATGTGAGCCTGGTCAGGGTTGAACTTCAGTTTCCTCAACTGTAAAGAGAGATGACAGTGTTTACCTTCATCCCAGTGCCTCACACAAACCCCTCCACAGAGTTTAACTTTAAGTGTCATTAGCATTGCTATATTGTGGATTTTATTATTATTGCAAGCCTTTGCTCATTTTGTTATTTAAATGTGACAGTCTTCATAAGCTAACTGCTTAATCAGCCAAAGCCTCACCCACATAGTGGAGTTAAGCTGGATTTCCAAACATTTGAGAATTGCCCTGGGAGAAAGGATCACACTTACTGTCCTCCTTCTAAGTGATACACAGGACATGTGGGCCGCTCCACCCTTACCATTGGAGCTTCATCTTGACTCCCATGGAAAGCAAGACAGCTGGGGGCAAGTCAATATCTAACTCTACCTGCCTCCTCGAAAGATCAGCCTCGCCCAAGTACACACCACAAGGAAGAAGGAACATAAACAAGATCATGTCTCCCAAGCCAGCCTCGGGCAACTTCAGTGTCATCTCAGGCGTTATCCTCTGTTCCCTCTCCCTTGCCCAGGCTATGCATTGAAGAAATGTAATCATAAAGAGAATGGGGGTGGCCAGGGCTAAAAGTTCTACAAATACAAAATTGGGGGAGGACTCTTTTTTTAATGACTCAAAAAGGCAGAAGAAAGTTAACTGTGACTACGTTAACTAGTTAAAGGATGACCTAAGGACTCAACTGAAAAATGAGAAAAGGACACCCACTACCTCTCAAAGCTATAACCCAGGTTGGGAAAAGGAAGAAGAAATGCAGAAAGAACTCAGAGTTTGAGACCAGGGAGTGAGAAGAGAAGGACGAGGTGCCTGCCGATCTGACAGGACCAGATTGAATTCGCTGGGAAGAGGAATGTGCAGCAGCACTTATTTTATGTCATACCCTGTATGACACAAGGTAACCTTCCTGAAAGGATATTTCATAAGGGCATAATTACCATTGATAAACCAGAAAGGGAATCAACAGCAACATCAACAATAATAATAATAATCATATTGGTTTAGTGTTTACTGTGTGACAAGCACTCAGCCAAACACATTTATTACCTCATTTAATATTCAAAACAATATTGGAATTGGTCTTACTACTGTTTCTGTTATGGCGTGTGTCTAGATGTCCCCCCAAAGCCTCATGAGGTAGTATGTGGGGCTTTTCAGAGGTGACTGAATCTAGTGTGTGTGATACTGGGATTATGGATGTGTGGTTACTAAATTTGTCCATTCATTGGTTTGGCATAGTTCCGGGTAAGATTAAGGGTGTTCCACCCTGGGTGTGAGTGCTAAGGGCAGGTAGCCTGGATATAATATAAAGGAACAGAAAGAATCTGCTCCTTGTTGCTTGTCACTTGCTGCTTTCTGCCTTCTGTCTGCCGTGAACTGTTTCTCTGTGCCGCCCTGCTTTGGAGCCAGCCAATTACGGACCGAAACCTCTGCAAACTGTCAGCTAAATAAACTTTTCCTCCTTTAACTTTGGGTGTTGGGTACTTTGTCTCAGCAATGAGAAAAGTAAGACAGTCTTTAGTGCTTGGATAAGTGAGATGACTCTCTCAAGGTCTCCGGCTAACTCCAGTAATCTAGAGTCTGGGAGCCCATAATTGTAACAGGGTAGAATCACATTATGGCTTATAGTCTTCATGGCTTACTCTCACTCAATGTGTGTGCACATGAGACAAAGAAAGAATGGGAAACAGGTTTTGTTTTGTACTCCATGTCAATGAGGAAGCAAAGAAGGGGTGAAAGGTGGACCTTTCTTTGTTCACCGAATATCTTCCATACTTCCTGTGAGCCCATGAACTAAGGAATAGGGAAGCAGGCTTCCATCAACCACTTGTTTCAAGGTCCCAGTATGACTCACTTGAAAAAAAGTGCTTATCCTGGAGAAAGCTGTTTGCTTTTTGGCAGCTGGACTTTCCCTGGAATGGGTCCCTCTTTCTTTCCACTAGCCTCACACTCTGGCTGCATCTTACCAAGTGGTGCTGGGTTATCAGTGAGACTGGAATGCCCTGTGGCAGACAAAACTTGCACACGCTCCTACCCTTGACTCGCTTATATGCCCTCACTGATAATCATTTCCTGTTAAGGGATAGGGAGTATTGACCAAAGAACCCTTTGGATGAGCTCTATTCTGTCTTTAAAACCTAAAAATGTCTGCAAAAGAATAAAAAAGTAATAAAGGGAAAAGAGAATTTGAAGTGAGAAATGACTCGATTGGCGGCCCTACGTGAAAAGTCTTAATGTGTAAGGACCGCTTCTTAAGGTCTAGGGACATAACCACGAGTACCTTGGATTCGTTTTCATCTCCTTCCATACCCTTGTAGTCTCTGTCCCATGAGCTCTTCTTGCTAACAATATTGCAGCAAAAAACTAAATATACCATTTTCTCCAGCCTGACTCTGCTGTCACTAAATTGCCCTATTGATCTCTGAAAAGCATCACTGGATTCTTTAATGAGCTACTGTACTGAATATAACTGTGAGTCTTCTCACTTGCTTTGGATTCCTGCATTGACTCATTTTCTCTTTTTTTTTCTCCAGCTCTTCTCCTATGGTCTCCACATTCTTAGACTCTTATCACTATTCCTATTTGTCTTTACATCCAGTATTTAGTGTCTTCATCTGCCTTCCCTCCATATCTGATTACTTTTCACAATTGACAGGGCTTTATGCAGAACTTCTGCATTATTCTTTCTTTCATTATTGTCAGATGTCAAGGAAATCCTAGGTACTTAATACTTCTTCTTCTATAAACTCCAATTTATCTCTGAAGAAAAAGGCATGGAGAAGAAATCCTCAGTTGCAATCACAAAGAAAAAAGTACAGACAGTGAAGGAAACCTTTAAAAATTATCTGTAGACAAAATCGGAAGGCTTTTTGATATAGGTGGGAAAAGGCAGAAAACAGGGAAGAGATTTTAATTTTTTACATGAGAAAGAAAATTTTTAGAAGTATAACTCACAGAATATAAATGTACTGCAGGATACAGATATAAATGCTTAATATTTGCAGTTCATGAGTAGAGTTTATACATCAAGTTGGGAAAATGGTATTTGTAATGCAGAATGAACATAGCTGAACCAGTAAGCAATGGGAACTCCATACCATTTGTCCAATCAACCCCTTATCAACAAGAAGTTAGTGCTCATGTTGGGAGCTCAGTATTTTCTAAGCTCTGCACTGGGACTGAACATACAGTAATAACAACAAAGCAACCTTGTCTTCCTAAAGCTTACAGCTGAGAGGCATTTTTCATACTAAGTCTTTCAAATTAAAGAACTTATCTAAGATCCTGCAGTATCCCCAGTTTACTTAACCTCTTCTCATATGTCCTGGAAAAGTTTATGAACCCCAGATAACATACTTTGTCATTGTTCCTCAAAACCAGTGGAACTTCATAGACTTCACAAGGAGTATAGTTCTGGAATATGATTTCTGATGGAAAGGGCTGAAATAATGCCTGATCCAAGTCAACTCTTGGAAACTGCAAATGAAAGAGTAAATTATTTATACCATCATACAGTGGTTGGGGAAGATATACCTATAAAACTAGAACAAGGGAAACACCCAAAACAGGGGTAACTAATATAAACATTAGCAACTATATTTAGTGAGGTTATTGTGGTCAACTTATTCAACACCAAAAAAGGGCACATTTTTGGCCCTCAGTTAAAAAGGAAATAAGCGAATATGAACACCATCCTTGGAGTTCCTCTTCCACTAGTGATGAATGAAGTCATTTGAACCTATTCCCCTATGAGAATAATCAGGAAAGTTGTATAAACCAGTATCTGGGCCTGGAGGTGTGGCTTAGTGGTAGAGCACTTGGCTAGCATGCACGAGGTCCTAAATTTGATCCCTAACACTACAAAAACAAAGACCAAACAAAGAACCTCACAAATGCCTCCTTAGAAGCACTAGAGAGTTAACAAGATAGTGAAAAAAAAATTACTGATCATGCACCAGGAGGAAACAGATAAATGAGGGTAGAAAGTGAATAGAAAAATTGAAAATTGAGCTACTTTTTTTCCTTCTGTGCATTACAGTAGGCAGCTGAGATGTATGCAGCATTTCTGAGCACACAGCAAATATGGGGAGATGGGGATTTGAATTTCAAGGCTTCTTAAATTAGAGACCCTAAATGAATGAAAGTCCTTTTTGACCCATGAAGGGGTACACCATTGAATAAGTATGGTCTCTCAGGCCTTGAGCATGAATGAAGGAGGTGATTCCAGTTTGCTGGTGCTCGTACTGGTCTGGCAAAAACAAACATGACCTTTCAGGAAGCAGAGAACATGATTACAGCACTCAAATCATTTCTGCAATCTTCCAGTTATGATATTTTACAACTTCCAAAAATGTACCTCAACTACAAAAAATGCAAATTACAAAATGACCAGAAATATAAGGAAATAGCATGCCATAAATGAAAACCAGCAGAAACTAGACAGTTGTAACAGTGGTATGATTCATGCTTACCCTACACAGAAAAATAAAAAGCAAGGTTGAGATTTTTGGCAGAGAAATAGATATAATAAAAAGAATCTAGTGTAAATCTTACAACTCAAAATTACAACAACTGAAATTAAGAATTCAATGTACATGCTTAATATAGCAAATTAGCCACAGACGAAGCAAGAGTTACTGAACTGGGATAAAGATTAGAAGAATATGTACAGCTAGGAAGAATGATTAAAATGATAGAAAATACAGAAGAGAAGGTAAATATATAGGCAATATAGTGAAAAACCCAACATGGGTGTACTTAGAGTCCAAGAAAGACAGAGTAAAGTAAAAGCTATATTGATAAAATAATTACAGAGCATTTTCTGTAACTGATGAAGTTCCAAGAATACAGATTCAGGAGGCCTTGAAAACTCAAGCAGGATTTTAAAAAGATCCATACGTAGGTATCTAATTATAAATCCACTGAAAACAAAGGCCAAAAAATATGCAAAAGAAGCTAAAGAGGAAAAAAGAGAATATTTAACTTCCAAGGACAAAAAAAGTATGTTGACTACTCAGCATAATTACCATAAGTCAGAAGCAGGAGAATATTTTTTAAATCCAGAAAAGAAAAAAATAAAACTCTTCAGACATACTGTTGTCTGCTCTGGAAAATGCCCTTCAAGAACGACATCCAAATCGAGACAGTTTCAGAAAGATAAACTTTCAAGCTGTTGTCAACAATTTCTAAAGTAAATAAACAACAACAGCAACAACAATGATAACTTACTACTGAGATGTGTGCACAGCTGGGTACTGCACAACAGAACCAAAAAGGACATAGCCCTTTTATTTCCTGCTCTCCTTCGGTTTTCATAAGGAACTGTACTTGCTTTTCAGCAAGACAACCACCGGGAAGGCAGCTTTGTAAAGTATTATATGTTCAACGGAATACACCACGATCTAAAGTCAGCACTACAAGTTACTTCAAGCTAGTAGTTTGTGTGGTATCCAGTAGGTTTGGAGCATTAGCCTTTCCCTTGAAAATTTAAAATATCTCATGATGCCTTGTAAGTTCATGTGTGAAGCTTAAGGCATCTGGCCACACAGTTTGGAACTGCAGCAAGAGGGAAGTGCAGTTAAGGGAAAAGAACATCACATGGGAGGCAGGACCGGAGGACACAGGACCTTAGACTCCAGGGCTCTGAATTTAGAATTTTTATGAGAGTAATAAGAAGTCACTGGGTAGTTTTAAACATGGAAGTAACATATTCCAATTGCATTTTTTTTGCCAATTTGTGTATTTATAATCGCTCTCGGTGCTCTGTGGAGAACTGACAATGGAGGGTTGTGATGGACACAGGGAGGCTGTTCCGTGGTCTACATGGTGGTGACCTGAACTGAAACAGTGGTGGAGGAAGTGGTGAGAAGTGGTGTGATCAAAGATCCATTTATGAAGGCAGAATTTACAGTACTTGCTGTTCAATTATACAATAAGAAAGGCTATGCTCTTTCCCGCTTAGATGTGGAGAATGGTTAAGTTTTAATTAATAATTAAGACTAGCAATGCTTAGGACCAAGAATTTTATGCAGATCCTAGGCAAGGGGAGGCAGTGGTATAGCAGGGAGAGCAAAGGAACTCTGGGGCCTCATTTGTCGTGTGCCTCTCAGGAGCAGCTGCAGAATCTTTTAGAACGGGAGTAATCTCTAGCAGACCAACTGATGGAGGTTCCTGTCATAATTCGTGCAGGAAAATGAAGTATATAATTCAAGAAATTAATTTAAAGAGTAGGAAACAAGACCTTCTATTACAATATGCTTCCAAAGCCTAGAACATATGGTTCATTCTTGAATACAGAAACATGTTAAATAGCTGATTTTTTTAGACTAAAGAAACACATTTGTTCTTGAAAGTGAGCCAAAATAGACAACAAGTGCCCACTTTAATAAACAACTCTGCTTCCTTCCTTCCTGGTGGACAAGTCAGGTGAGGAGGGATTTCTTGTTATGCTAAGAGGATAAATCAACTGGACTTGGCTAATATAATTCTTGGAATTAGTCCTAACCTATAAACAGCAGTGTCAAATCACATCCAGAAGTAGCTAAAAAAGAAGTGTGACTGCTCAAAGGTGGTTTTAAATACTTTCTGTTTATTATTTTTACCACACCAAAACACAGCTATCAAGATAACAGACCTAGAAAAGGAGGATGTAAAGCAAACCCAGTGAAGGATTAGGTAATGATAGCCATTATTAGTTATTATTCTGGAATATCCTGGAATATTATTCTGGTCTCTACCTTTTGATGGGTTGTTTCCTCCATATCTAAGAGCTCTATGATCTGTGGTCGGCACATGAAATGTGTCTTTGCCAGTCTCTGCTGTGTAGTGAGGGACATTTCCTTCAGGAACTCTGAGGGTGTCAGCTAGAATTGAAAACAGCAAAAGCCAAAGATTCATAAGCAGTTACATGGAAAAAATGCATTCAAAAGTGCCAGTAATGAATAATTTGTGATTGTAGCTTTCAGGATAATTCTGGAATGCCACTAAGTTCCCTTATAAAATATTGAAAATAAATAAATTATATAAGAGAAGTCCCTGTGCACTTTTGAGTTCTTTGCTCAGTAATTTAAAATGACATGTGGCTGTCCTTCCCTTGTAATTGTGAAGGAAGCACACAAAGGAACTCTAGAGAAAAAGTTAAGCAAGTGCATAGGTACACACTCAAAGAGCTTAGCATTTATGCTCAGAAGTGGTATCTGAGCATAATACTTTAAGTTTGCAAAATCAGTTGTGGGCTTGAGAGGTACGAGTTGGAAAAACTTGTGTTCCTTAACTGAAGCTACAACATGCAAGCAAAACTTTGGGTATTTAACTATCACATTAAATCACAATAAAGGGAAATCTTGTAAGATGTAAAGGATCTTGGAAGTATGATTACACTACTTAGAAATGAGTTTGAATTTTTAGAAACTGCAAGAGCACATTTAGACATTAGAAAGAGCTTTAAGCTAATCATCAGCTTTAGCAGCCAATCACATTCACACACCTAAGAACACAAAATGCTTTAATAATTTCTAATGTTGAAGGGAAAATATAACCTATTATTTAAATGAAACTAACCTATCAAAGCATTAGTTAACCAGACATCATTATCACTGTATTTAGTTGCCATTGTTCTAGAATATTCATATTGTTCCCACTTTATATGCAAGCAGATATGATCCCTGGCAGTAACTTAAGTAATCCTAAGAATTTTTTGAAAGTTCAGAGTATGTGCCAGGGATACAGCTCAGTAGCATGGCACCTGCCTGGCAAGTGTGAAGTCCTCAGTTTGTTTGATTCCTGGTTCCAAATAGATAAAATAAAAAGTTCAAGGTATGTAATTTAGCTAATTTATTTTGCCTTGGGTTAAAGTCAGTGCTCTTTAAGAGTGCTTTTTTTCTACAAATTTTATTTCTGTGTTTGAGTCTATTTAAATGAAGACACATGTCTAATATAGGTTTCAACTTTGTTTTTAAATTCTTTTGTTTGGAAAACAGATTAAAACAATAGTGTTAAGAGGTATCATCTCCATTGTGATTTAAATTAAAATAATGAAGCCCTAAAAGCCAACAGTCAGGGGTGTCTATAAATAATGTGCCAACAGTTACCACAAAAGAGAATGATTGATTTTATTTTCCTAGCTGGAATGCTACATGAAATTAGCTTTTAAAATTTAGTGAATACTATGCTCAGTACCATAATTTTTATTAATATTTCCTATACCATGGAGCTCATAATTCAGTTCTCAATAAATGGTTATAAATCATTAAAGCTGTAAATATTTTTTAAAGACAGAAAACTTATGTAGTTTTCCTAGGTACGATTTAGTTATTACTTTTGTTCTCTGTACTCTACAAACATAAAATAAAATAACTCTTGCTAATGTACAGGTAATAAATTAGGTGAATCTCTTGAAATTCTGGTATTTCACTGTTTCTGAAATACATGAAGGATAGTTTCACATTGTTCTAACTACTATTTAGAAAATCTTACTAGTTTGTTTTTACAGAGCTATGACCCAGTTCCATGTAAGCGATATGAAGCACCACCCATGTAGCCACCCAATTTTAGGCTTCCCAGGCTCCAGAACCATGAGCTAAAATAAACCTCTTTTCTTTACAAGCCAACCAGTTTTAGGACTAAGACATACAGTCTTACTCTGACAAATTAATTTAAGCACATCAAACTTTTGAAATATGTATGCAATTTTAAAACATTGCAGGCTTTGAAAGGTACTTATGATGTACAGAAAGCTAGTATTCTAAATAACTTGATCTTAGTTAGTCACTAATTCTGATTAATATTCTTAAGATGGCAAGAAGCAAGTGTCATTGTCTTGAAGAGGCTACATCAAGTATTCTAGGTAGAAATTCCTGATACATTACCATTTGGTTTACTTCCTCTTCTGTGACCATCTTTGGACTCATGGGTGGTGAAACTTTGCTTTGGAATCCTTCGAGCATTTTGACTAACCCCATCTGAACAGCCCCCATGGACTCCTCAAGTCTTCTACTTGCCATTTTTAGTTATTTTGTTTGCATACCTAAGAGTGAAAAACATTTTTTAAAAATACAGTTGCTTTTTGAATACCAGTCACAATTTTTTTAAAGCTTTTCCAAATACGGGAAGGTTTAGAAAATACTGATATTCAGAAATATATCAAATGGTTTGAACAAATATATTAATCAGGGATTTTATTCCATGCGACTAGTCTAGATGTATCCTAATCCCAAAGTCTAAATCCATTGTAGGGCAACTAAGGGACTCTAGACTAAGCTCAGGAAGACATGGAAATGCAAACTACTCCACATTTTGCCACTTTTACCTTCCCAAAGAGATATTGTTTAAAATTCTCTTTAAAATAAAAAAAAAAAACACTGTTGAGACTTGCTCATAAAAAAAGAGATAAGCAAACATTCCAGGTAAATAAACTAGTTTTCTACTTTAAGTACACTTATCTGTGTACTTGAAAGTTTTATCTCCTGACTATGAACCTTTCAACAAGAATAAACACAAGGCAGGGCTGGGGATTTAGCTCAGTGGCAAAAGCGCCTGCCTGGCAAGCACAAGGTCGTGAGTTCGGTTCC
>NW_004955484.1:3909429-3910984 GCF_000276665.1 Chinchilla lanigera
GCAAAGCGCCTGCCTGGCAAGCACAAGGTCGTGAGTTCGGTTCCTGGTACCGGAGAAACGCCCCCCCCCCAAAAAAAAGCATAATTGCTTTGAACCAAATTTATGAGGCATCCAAGAAAAGCAAATAGGCTTGTCTATTACAAGGTAAATATTTCAAATGAAGTTACGAAGAATTCACCTGTATGATGCATACAATAGACGCAACTAAAACACAGCGATCCAAAAGGCAAGAGTCTGATTCCATTTTGGAAATCTGACCTCTTAGAGCTTCCAAGCCCCCTCACCACCCTTCTCCATCTGCCCTACATCTGGGTGAGCTGGTAAGAAGGCCCAGTTGTTCCCTTTGGCATCAACAGGAAGCTCAAATAGCACAGGGGTCAGATTGCACAGGCCCCTAATTGTAACCTCACTTGCCATGATAAAAGCCAAATGAGTATCCTTACTATTATGGCTTTTATCTAGATATCCCCCTAAAGCCTCATGCACTCACAGGTGGGGCTTTTGGGGGTTGGCTGGATCTAGAGATTAAGGGTGTGTGGTACCAAATTGGTTCGCTGATTGGTTTAGCATAATTCTGGATGCGTAGGATGGAAAGGCCCACCCTGTGTATGATGGAAGGGCACCGCCCAAAACGCTGGTAGCCTAGATGGGACAAAAAGGGTGGTTTGCTGCTGCTGCTTCACTGCTGCCTCCCGCCTCCTGCCTGCCCTGCCATGGATTGTTTCTCTTCTCTGATCCCCCTCTGCCATGCCATTCTGCCATGAAGCCAGCTGACTATAGACTGAAACCTCTACAAACTGAGCTGAAGTAAACCTTTTCTCCTTTAACTTGTGGGTGTCAGGTATTTTGTCCCAGTAGCAAGAAAAGTAACTAAGACCCTTTTATTACTCTCTTAAACTACTTTTGAACCTACTTGGGGACCTGTCCTGCTTTTCCAGAAAGCCCCAGTATGTGAGTAACAAACTTCTCATGTCTTCTAGGTGCATTGGTGGCATCACTGCTCTTGACATTCATGCCAAATTTTGATCGGGGAGCTCATTCTGTCTTTGAATGTTGGCAACAGAAAAAACTTTTAAAAAGGAAGTCCTGTGATGCTGACTTAAAAATGGATTTTTAAAATCGTTTCTATACTCCCACTATCCTTAGTACATTATTCTCATTGAAATCCCCCCAAAATCTGATACATATTATGTGCATGTACAAAATCTACCAAATGAAACCCATTAATCTGTGCAACCAATAAAAAAGTAAAAGAAAAAATAGAATTTTTATTTTGTTTAATTTGTGCATTTTCTCAGTACTACTAGGGATGAAACTCAGGGGATTCGACCACTAAACTACATCCCCAGCACTTTTTATTTTTTATTTTGAGACAGGGTCTTGTTGAATTGTCTGTAAGGGACCAGAACTTGGAATCCTATGTTGGCCACAAGATAATGCCTTAAGTATGTTTAGGGACATAGTCAAATACTATATCCTAATAGAAAATATGCCTCTTCAAGAGCAAATGAAACAGTCACAAAAATTTAATCATATATTAAGGGATAAAGAAATA
>NW_004955484.1:3911084-3913663 GCF_000276665.1 Chinchilla lanigera
AAAAAAAAAAAAAAAAAAAAGAATAAACACAAGGCTTTGGGCTTCACAGTGGAACAGAGATTTTAAAAATGCCGTGTGAGAAGTGAGGAGGAAGAGATAATTTAAAGATTTGAAGTTTGCAGTCATCAATAAATCATTAAAGCCATCACTCAGTATGTCCAAATCAAGTAAATATGACATTTTCCTTTTTTACATCCTTCCTCAGACTTCTCATAGGACACTTGTAACTTTGGGGACCCGTTTATGATTAAGTGATGATTTCTATTTTTATTAATAGCAAGTTATTTATTATTAGCAAGATTTTAGTTTTATTAGCAAGTTTTTATTAACAAAACTATTTATTAATAACAAGTTTGTTATTCAACCTTTCTACTAATAAAAAGCCAAACTAAAACTTCTGGATGAAGTGTCAAATAAGAAACCCTAAAACCAACCAGGTGTGATGGCACAGGCCGGTAGTTCAGGCACCTTCGGAGGCTGAAGCCGGGGGAGCACAATTTCAAGCCCAGCTTAGCAAGGCCTTGTCTCAAAATAAAAATATATTAATAAAATAAAAAGGGCTGGAGTTATAGCTCAGTGCAAAGGCCCTGGGTTCAGTCCCCAGCACTATAAAAACAAACACAAACACAAAAATAAAAATAAAATAAAGATTAAAACTATTAAAAAGATCACAAGGCAGTAAGACATTTTGAGACCAAAACATAGGAGATGCATACAGGAAAATAGATTTTAAAAATATATAATAAGGCACAGTGAATTAAAGCAATAAAATATCTAAGAAAATGAATATAAAACTTTTAAAAATGAAAAATGATCATAAATATGGCAACGAATGCCATTATAGATAGGTGTGGAATAGGTAGTGTTCTGGTCAAGGATGGACCATATGTACAAAGGTGGTCTCATAGGATTATACTGTCTAGTGACATCCTAGTCATCTTAATTTGTATAAATACATTATATCACATTTGCTTCCTAATGCAACTGTCTCTTGCATACCCCAGAATGCATCCCCACTGTTAAGTAATGATTAGCTGGAGACTGCAGTCGAAGAAGATACAGCCTGCTATAACTGGAGCCTATGAAGACAAAAAGAAAGCAATGGACTGGAACTGGAACTAATATTTAAAAGTATAATCCATGAAAAAATTTCCAGAAATAAAAGGAAACAATTAAAAGGGTCCAAGAGGTACCAAGGAAAATTGATCCAGGGTAATTAATTTTGAATCATACCTTTCCAGAACTATTAAGACTTTAAATTTTTTAAAAAATTCTCATATCTATCATGCAAAAAGAGGTAAAATAGCATATAAAGACAAGAGAATTAGATGTCACTGGGCTTTTAAAAGGCAGCCTACTAAATAGGACAACAGTAAAGCAGCGTATTCCAAAACTTTCGGAAGCATAAACCAAGGATTTTTTATGCAGCAAGCTTTCCTGCAGTTGTCATGGCTACAGAAAAAGGCAGAGCATGAGAAAAAAAACTCTCAGAGAATATTGTAAACATGTTCCGTTCCCAGGGAATCTCTTAGAATATTCGCTTAATCCAATTAAAAGATGACTTAGGAATTTCAGTAAAAGGACTGACAAGGAACATTTCTTGTGTTTAACTGGATAGTTAAAATTTAAATGAAGCTAAGGACATAAGAATAATATTCAAACATTATATTTTCTAAGAAAGTAAAAAGAATACAATTTAAAAATGAATGGAAAAAAGAGAAAGAAAGCAGAAAGTGGAAAAAGATCACTGACTATTGCATATGTAATAGAAGTCACACTGACCAGATAGTATAAAAGAGGATTAAGGGGATTATTAAAGAAATCCTCTAAAATGGCAGCCAATGTACCTGTTTCCTGGTATTCATGTATTTACGTAATCCCATGTCTTTGAATATAGGCTATACTTAAATATTAATTTCTAATCAATATAATACAACATAAGTGATGAGGTATTATTCTGAGATTAGGTTATAAAAACATTTAAATAAAACTAGGTTTTCTTCTTGGGCATTCTAGTCTTCTAGTATCTCTCTCTCTCTCTGCCTCTCTCTCCTCTCCCCTCTCTTCTTTCTCTCACCCTCTTGGCCACGTTATAAGTATACACAGGAAACCATGTAGTGAGGAAACAAGGCCCAGCAGCAAAAATGCAAGTGAGCTTCCAAGTGAACCTTCTGAGGCTACCAGTAGTCACACGGATGAGGTGCAAGGCAGATTTAGCAGCCTATTTAAGCCTTGAGATGATGCCAGTCCTGGCCAACAGCTTGACTGAAGCTTTGTGAAGGACTGTAGATTGTACCCAAATTCTTAATCCTCAGAAACTGTGAGAAAATAAGGATTTGTATTAGGTTTTGGGTACTTCCTTACACAGCAATAGATAGCTAACGGAGGCACCATAAAAGGCATATTTTCAAAGAAAACTATTGAAGCATAAAGATTAGCATTCTTAAATTCAAAACTAAATTTTAGAAAAAGCAAAGACCAGACACAAAATGGGGAAAAACAAATAACAGGTTAAAGGTAATATACACAATTATTGTAATATAAAATAGCATAATTAGGGGCTGGGGATTTAGCTCAGC
>NW_004955484.1:3915358-3969482 GCF_000276665.1 Chinchilla lanigera
CTATTAATGAACAACATGAATTAAAACATGAAGAGGCTAAATTATAATTTCTTTTTATGTGATTATTGCTACAAAGAGCTAAAAACATGGTGATATAAACACACTAGCGAAATTACATATTATATACACTCAACTCAGCATCCCCACTCTAGGAATCTTTCCAAATGGTGTACTGGCTAAAACACAAAATGATACATAAAAATCTTGGTTGCCTATAGGGGGAGTAAAAGAACAGGATAAAGGAGGTAAGAGTGACAGAAACATTCGAATGTATTTCACTGTGTTAACTTTTGTATCATGTGAATGTTTCACAAATCAAAGCCCTAAAGAACCAACACTGGAAAAATCAATTCTTAAAAATTGAAAGCAAACTGAAACCAATGGACATTCCTGTATATCAAGTTAATTTTACAACCACAAAGAGAAAGCAGTTACTCCAATTGATCTAAGCAGAGTATTTTGGCTATATATTCTAAAGAGTCTACAGAGAAGAGCAGACAAATATTACCATTTATTGAATAGTCTTACTATTGGTCATAATATTAGTAATAATATTTTAAACAAATAAATAGTTTTATTAATATGGTTAAGAACCAAGCATTTCAGCATTTAAAGAAACTTAAAACCAATTTCTTATATTAAGAAGCCCTATAATTTTTGGAGGTATGCTGAGGATCACTCTGAGAGCTTGGACATGCTAAGTAGATGCTCTATCACTGAGCTATACCCTACATTCCTGGAAGTCCTCATTTAAATTTAAATTGAATATATGAGTACAAGCACATATATATACTTTTTCTTTTTAAATAACCTTCCCACAAAAAAACCCCAGAAGCAGTGACAGCTGAGTAGAAATGATAACCCAGAGACCTAGACTGTGGTCTTTGAATACCATTGTTTGCTCAAAGGACCCGCAACCCTTGGAGAAATGGGTAATATGATGTCAAGGGCACAAAATGTACAACATGAACTCGGAACATTCTATTATACTATAAAATGAAGAAGTTATCAAAGGTTACCAGCTCCCTAAAGGACCTAGAGCAACTTTAAAGAGTCCCCATTTACCAAAGATGGCAATTTGAGCATTGAAAAAACTGTCTGTAATGGATTAGTCTGTAAAAATTCGAGCTCTAATGATACTATAATGCTAAAGAACATCATTGATCATCTCTGAGAATTTCTAAGGCACCAAACTAATTATTTTGGAAACAATAAAAGGAAGAATCAGCTATTTATTCTGCACTTTTTGTGAAAATTGCATTGTAGGTTAATCCAATGGTTGATGAAAGAAAATTACTCTTCATCAAAGAATTACAACTAATAAATGCAGGAAAAAATGGCAGACAAATAGCCACCATTTTGTGGCCCCTAATGAAATTAAGGATCATCTATGCTAAAACAATTAGGTCAGACGTTGCCAAAGAACTTGGTAATGGTTCAATCAGGCGGACAACACCTGAGCCCTCTAAATCAATCTCAACATTAAAAGAGTAAAAAACCTTGTCTCAAAATTAAAAGAAAGGGGGATTGGAGGTGTAGCTTAGTGTGAAGGCCCTGGGTTCCATCTCCAGTACCACAAAACAGAAAACAATCCTCCCTAAAAAATCCCCAAAAACAGATATAATGTGCTTCCTGGTGTAACGCATAAACAACACCACCGG
Organism: Chinchilla lanigera; assembly: GCF_000276665.1. Lineage (NCBI taxonomy): Eukaryota > Metazoa > Chordata > Mammalia > Rodentia > Chinchillidae > Chinchilla > Chinchilla lanigera. The sequence goes on from NW_004955484.1 coordinate 3,917,020, forward strand.
TGAAGAACTATTAATGAACATCTAGGCCTAAATTTGACTAGGAGATGTAGGGAACGGAGGAACATATATCCTGAATGAATCTGCATGATTACAATGAAGCCAAACCCAGGATATGTGGATGTTATAGGAAAACAATCTAGTTTATTCAATTAATAAATAGCCTGACAGAGAATAATTATGAATTGAAAGAGTCATTAACCAACCAAAAAGGTGGACCTTGTTTGGACTATGACTTGAAAAATGAATAATAAATACTAAAAAATAATCAGTGTTCATCAGACTATTTTTGTTTATAAATCATTAAGTACTATTCCCATCAGATTATATTCATTCCCAAAGGTTAGTGGTGCTATTATTTGCTAAATATGTCAATAAACTTAAAATATTTTCTAAACAATCATTCATTTTATTGCGGAGGATAAATGGGTCAGTGAGTATATTTTGTTTAAAGAAAGTTCTTCATGTTGTACAGATATGTAGGGTAGTATTTACAAAGAAATAAAAAGCATGTCTGAGATTTACTTTAAAATACTTCAGGAGATGGGTACAGCAGAAAGATGAGTTGGAGCCCCATCTGAGTAATTTAATGACTTAGTGAGATTGGGGGTTGGGATGCAGCTCAGAGAAAGGCCCGTAGATTCAATCCTCAAGACTGCAAAAAAAATTAAACAAACAAACGAACAAAACCTCCAGGAAAATGTGTGTATGTGTGTGTGTGTGTGTGTGTGTGTGTGTGTGTACAGGAGAAATAAGACAATAATGGGACAATATTAAGAACTGCTCTTGAAGTTACACTATAATGTACTTTCTAATTTTTGCATGTTAAAAAATTTTCACAGCTAAAAATATATACACTAAGTCTATTTTTTAATAGAAAGGGGCTGCCACTACATAGTCCACTATTCCACTAACAGAGCTGCAAATCCCAGGTATTGTATGTATAATAAATAAAAGAAGATTGAAAGGATGAGAGAGGAAAGCAGACCAGCCGGGACCTCAGACCCAAGGAACTGTAGAGTGGTGAGGTCCCTCAGTTCTTCTGCCTCCTGTACCACAGACCAGGTGCTGGACAATCTAACGTTCTGGAAAGGCTCATATGTGTAACAAAACAAAACCCCCAAAAAAGGATGCTCCTTCTAGCCAACAAGACCAAACAAGAAAGGAGCCACCTAGCAAAAAAATGTTTAGATACAAACTGCTCCTCAGACACATACTGGAGGGAAACTGCAACTCCCCACCCCACCCAAGCAACAAAGGCAAAAGGGAAACAGACTTTCATCCTCTCCAGTTGTAAAAGGGAACATCAACCATTCTGCCAACACCGTGTCTGAAAAGGCTGAGTGGGAACAGAGGTTTCCATACCTGTTAGGCAGTGATGAGAAAAATGCCCCCTGCTCTACCCCATGGTGTCAGTGGAAACCACGTGAGGACAGTGGACAGCCACTATTCCACCCAGTGGTAGTGGGGCTACCCTTCCCTGCGCCATGCACTGTAGGAGGCTTAGTGGGGAATCAGATGCTCACCATCAGTCCACCCAGCAGTGTCAGTGGAAGCCACATGGGGAGCTGTTTATAAGGCACAGCTACCTCTCACTCCGCAAAAGCCTTGCAGGGAACCTAAGTTTCTCACTACCATCCAGCAGTCACAAGAAGTCCCTCTACTCTCATATGTCAACAGAGATTGAGTGGAAGAAACAGGATTTCCATCTCTGTTTGGCAATGACGAGGCAGTGCCATCCTTCCCCGTGTTAGCGATATCAGAGAAGGTCTGCCATAACACATGATCCAGAAAAGATACGGTCTCATCACCTAATACCCCAAATGGCCAAATTTCAAAAGAAAATCACTTATCAGTTCAATAAATAGGAAATTCAGGAAAATATCAACTGTAGTGAGCAAAAACAACAGATGCTAAAACAGACGACATAAACATTAGAACCAGCTGAAAAGGATTTTAAAGAAGTTATCCTAAAAATACTGCAAAATACAATTATGAATGCATTTGAAGCAAACGATAAGATGGAAATAGAAAGTCTCAGCAAAAAAATAGAAGCTGTTAAGAGAGCAAATAGAAACGTAAGAGCCTGTGGGACTCTAACAAGAGACCTAGCACGCCTGTCAGCACAGTTCCAGATGCAGAGGAGGAAGAGCACGAGGCTGAGAATTATCTGAAGAAATAATGGTTGGAAATGTTCAAAGTGTGACAGAGGAGTAGAACCTATGGATTCAAGGAGCTGAATGAACTCCACATAGGATAAACCTAAAAAACAGGTCAAAATCTGAATATGAACATATTCAGGAGAGGATATTGTTCTGCCTAACACACAATTCACTGAAAAAGACAGCTGGAAGATATGAAAAAACATTTCACCGAAGAGGATGTGTAGACAGTAAAATGCATATGAAAAGATGTTCAATATCACTAGGCACAAAGGAAGCACAAATCAAGATCTTGGTGTGATAGTAGCACATACCTATGAGAAGAGCTAAAATAAAAAATAAGGACAAAATTAAGTGCTAAGAAGGATGCAGATAAACTGGTTCTCTCACTGCGGATGGGAATGTAAAGTGGAATGAACAATCACTCTGAAAATAGCTGGATGGTTTCTCAGAAAATGGAACATACACCTAACATATCACCCAATAGTCACATTCTTGGGCATTAACCCCAGAGAAAACTTGTGTCCACAGAAAATCCTGTGTGTGGTTATTCATAGCACTTTCATTTACAATCACTCAAAACTAAAAAGTACCCAAAAGATCTCTCAATAAGTGAAAAGTCAAACAAACTGTGGTCCATCACTGGAATATAAGTCAGCAATTAAAGACAAAAAACAAAGACTTATTGATGTACATAACAACTTGAATGGATCCTGGAGAGGGGTGATTCCATTTATATAACATTTTCAAAATAACAAAATTATGGAGATGAACAACAAATTAGTGGCTGCCAGGCTTTAGGAATGATGTTGTGCAGGAAGAGAAGACTGATTATAAAAGAGCAACATCAAGGAGATGTTTATGGTGATGAAATAGACACATAAAGAAAGACTAAAAGGATGGGCAACATCTTGAGGCTTAGAGAGTTGAATTACATGAAAGGCAATTTGCTAATACCAAGTTTTTCACTTGTTATAAGCTATCACCTAAAGGTTATCACCTAATCTGTTATAGGAATTTTCTGTACCGTGATTATGGTGGTGGCCATACAATTATATCAACACACACAATAAATTGGCTTGGAACCGTATACCCACATCTTGTACAAATGGTAGTTTTCTGATTTTTGTACTGTATTATACTTACATGAGATGTAACCACTGGAGGAAATCGGAAGCCAGTGGTATGAGGAACCTCTGTGAACTTCTTTGCAACTTTCTGTGCATTGCTGCCTCAAAATAATTGTTTTTAATTTTCAAGAAAGATAGATTGGCAAAACTCATTGTTGATGAGGATGTTGTCAAGGTGGGCACTTGCATACACTAATAGGTAGAATATAAATCTGTAACTTTATTGTGGTAATTTAAAAAGCTGCAGGGGCTGGGGATTTAGCTCAGCGGCAAAGCGCCTGCCTGGCAAGCTCAAGGTCGTGAGTTCGGTTCCCGGTACCGGCGAAAAACAACAAAAAATAAAAATAAAAAAAAATAAAAAGCTGCATATCCTTTAACACATACATGTCGTTTGCTGGACTTTATCTCAAGTATGAAAAGATAACTTTACAAGCTATGCTACAGTTTAAACTGACCATTCTAGTTCAATACAATGTCTTTTTTAAATCAAACTCCAAAGTACAGTTATCTTATTAAAATGTGGTGACTCAGGTCTTTTTTTATCAAAACCCATTAAGCTGTATAACTGCCTCATTAAGTACTCTAAAATGTACTTAATGTACTTTTTCTAATACTAACAACGTGTTGGAATTATAGTCTGTCATGCTTGGATCGTGTGTTTGTAGCTCTATGTCTACAAAGACTGTGGTGTTTGCCCCTAAAATTTTGCTCACGTTATTCCTTCTGACTCTACTGTTCTTTCTCCACCTCTGCCTGGATCCTTCTGTGATTCCAGGGTCATTTCCTTATCTAAGTACTTTCTAATCCTATAACCTGTAAGTGATTGTTCAGCCTCTTTGACCTTCTAATACTTACTTTCACCCCACCACACACACACTTTCTCTCCTTTATGGCACCTAAAACTTTCTACTTGGCAGTTATGAATAGGCTTATTCTAATCTCAATAGATTACAAACACCCTGAGGTAGACTGTAATGCATAGTGCCTTGCATATAATGGGCACTTGTGAATTCTAATAAACCCCCTACCAATAAAATTAGTAAACTAGATATAGCCAATATCCAAGAATAGGGAAGGAGTCATTTACAAGTGAAAATCACCTAGTGCGAACATCTAAACAAAGAACAGAAACAATGCAAGGGGCTGTATGCATATGTCACTGGAAGGCCTTTGGTTGGTTGTGTAATCCATGGGCCAGTTTAATACCTTGCTTTTAAAGACTTTGTTTAGGACAAAATAAGGCACAATGGGCCACAAAGAAAGGAATTTTTTCATTAACGAGGTCTGGATAGTAAAACTCCTACTTTTCATGGATCATTTACGGTACCAGCAAGACATATCTCCAAATCCATCTAGGATAAATTTTTGGTTTTTAGAGTTAGCATCACAAACTCCTAGAATTATACTTTCATTCAGTTGTCATTAGATTCCTTCTCATCGCTTTCCCCTTGTGCACACACACAAACGCAAAGTACTCCTTGCTCTTCCTGTTTTTCATCATCTTGCTTTGCACTATTGTTTCTCAAGCTCGTAGTCCAAGGATCAACCTCTCCTGCTCCCTCACCCACCCCATCAGGGACTAGGTGCCATCTACTTATCCTCTTGAACATCTCTCCTATCCACATCCCCAAATAGTACAAGGGTCTCCCACCTGGGCTGCCTGCTTCCAGTCATTCACATTCTTAGCAGAAAAACCTATAAAGCAATATAAATTTCCTATTTTACCCCTAAGCCCCCATTTCCTATAGGATGAAATCTACACTCCTCTATGTGACCTGTCGGGCCCTCTCTATCTGCCTCCTGTCTACAATACAGCCTACAATACATCCATGCTGCCCTATGGTGGCTTCCACCCTTCCTCTTTGCCACTCCCTCTCTGGCCTCCTCTATTCTATTTCCACTCTCACACTCACTGACTGATGGTCCTGCCACTTGGCTTACAGTGCTCTCTTCTTTCTTAACCTCCCTGGGTAACTGAAGGGCTCACATAGCTGAAAAATACTTCTGCCTCCAATATTCCTCAACTCGAATTCTCATCGATGCTCGCTAGGCTTCAGCAACAGCAGACGCTGTTCGAGGTCTAAATAAAACCTTTATCTTAAATATACTGCGCTCAAAGGTTTATAGGTCACAACAAGAAATTATTATAGATCTATTAGAAGAAAAGATATATTAGAAGAAAAGCTCATTGAAGAACAATATGCATGATATGATTCCATTTCTGAAACAGTACTAAGAAATAATGCATGAAAAATATTAAGAAACTGACAGTGCAAAACTCCAAATTATAATAAACTATTAGAATTATAAGGAACTTTCACTTCCTAAGTGGATGTAATTTTTCCAAAGTGTTTGGAGCTTTTACTAAAATTAAACACTATGGCGAGGGCTAGAGAGGACACCCCCCTCTCTCCACATGATCGTGTGCAGCTGCCTTCCAGCTCCCTGTCTCCCTGTACTTTGATTTTTCCTAGCTTCAGCCTCCTCATCCCCATTCATCTCCTGCCCTTCTTGCCTTTCCCAACCATCTCACATCTTCATTCTCCTGCCTCCCAGCCTCCATCTGATAGTTAGCTTTGTCACCCAGGGTCTTTGCAATAATATTGTTAAGGTCCTGATTCCCAATCTTGCCATCAGAGTCAGGAAAACTCCAATGCTAGATCAGCACAACTGTTCCAATACTTCTGTCCCATACCCAGAACTGGTAGAGGGGACAATATAGCAGTCCAGACTCATCTCATTGCAAATTCAGTCTCCAGCCTCTACTGGGCTTTGTGCCACCTGGTCTGTTTCCCTTGTCAGCTCTCTTCCCAGCAGTTATTTCAGGCTTCACTTTTACTTCTCTTCTTGCAGTTCTAGAGGATTCATTCCACCCAAATCCCCTCTGAGCTCCAGCTCCACTGACTCAACTCCCTACCAGACATCTCCATCTAGATGTCTACAGGCAACTCAAGCCCAGTGTGCCCCACAAAGCTGCTTTCTCTCTTCTGTGTTCCATCTGGGAATGGGGTCATGATTCATACAACTGTCTGCGTTCCACACTCAGGTGCCATCTTTCTGCTCCAATTCATCATGTCAACTAAATATTTGTTAAACACTTCCTATATGCCAGTGTTCCAAGTATCATATACATATAATTATATATATATTTTATATATATCATACATATAAAATTAATTTAATCCCAACAATCCTAGATGAAAGTACTGCTACTTTCCTCTTTTACAGATAAGAGAACTGAGGCTCAGAGAAGATAAGTAATATACCCCATCTTACATAGTAGGAAAGGGAAGGGGAAGTGGCTGGTAGAACAATTCACTCTGGTCTCAGGGTCTGTACTGTTAATCACATTATTCTGCTCCTAGCTTGTCCCGCTATCTCCTTGCCTCTCTTTTTTAACGTCACTATCATACCTTACCTGGATCACTGTGACAACTTAACTGACCTCCTTGACACTAGAACAGCGCCTCTAACCCCACCCCACCCTCATACCCTCGCCATTCCCTGCACTGCAGCCACCGCGACCATTCTAAAGGACAACTTTGGTCATGCCGTTTCCCTGCCTAATATCTTGTATTCCAGAATACTCTTCAGGCTCCTTAGCAAGATATTCATCCCAGAACCCTGTCCTTCTTGAACTTTATGCTCCATCTAGAGATCAGAATGCAACACGAGCTCACACACTCACAACGCCTTATCACCTCCCCTTTCTCCCACCATGGCTACCTCCCATTAGTCTTTCTGGAATCAGCTGTAGTCTTTCTAGACTCAGATGCCACTTCATTCAGAAAGCCTGATTCCCCAAGGCTGTCCCTCGTATGACATCACACGTCCTCGTGCCCAGCCCTATCATGATTTTTTATTCATCTCCCTCCCCCACCAGGGGACACTTTTCCATTACTGTATTATTTAGACTCATCCTTCTCTTACTGTACCCTACCTGCCCCCAACTGCCTAGAAAACATCTACTCATTGTATTAAATCCATTTCAAGAGTCCCCAGAAGCAAGGTTTTCTCTGATGCATTAAGGAGTGCCAATAACTCATCCCTTTGCTTATAACACTTTTACTGAATGTTCTGAGTGCACTGTACTGCAATTATGTGCTTATAAGCCTGACTCCACTTCTAGAATGTAAGCTTCTTGACTGTAAGGGCCATGTGTCATTGACTTATAGAAGGGGCTCAGTAAATAATTGTTTAACTGAATGAATATTAAATTGCACTCATTAAAGAGAATTTGCTCTAGGCCCAAAGATTTCTCAGAGGAACTATTCAACTCTGTGTTGTTATTCTTAATTTAAATGTCAACCTTTAACTTCTTCTGGTGTTTCTATTTAACAGAGTCCAGGTTAATTAAGTGTTCACTATCTATGACCTAATACCTTCATTTAGAAGATACTGAAAAGACAAGCAAATATATTCTCAACTAACTCTTAGAAAGGAGACACAGGTAGGATGGAATTTGCCATTAAAACTCTGCCTTTACAGATTTGCAACCCTGGACTTTTAAAAAATGTTTGGGAGTGGATACTCAAATGCAAAATTCATTTTCTGTAGCAAGTTGTGTTCATAAGGGAACCAAGTCTAAACTAAGTTCAAATTTAGAGTAGACTGATGCCTGGTAGAACAGAATTGCATGATGTATGTTATTAAACCAGGGGATGTCTCCAGCTGCTACAGCGATGTACACATGTCCCACTAATTATCATGATCACCATAATCAAGCCTCCACCCCCATCTCTACACTCTTTTCATCCTAAATGTCTCAAAAACTTATTTGCTTGTGTTTTTCTTCAACTATCTTCCATTCCAAATCCCCTCCCTTTTTGCAGGAAGTCCAAGCCAAAAAATGGCTTATTTGCTCCCAGTTAAGTCTTAGGAAAGTAAAAATCCTTTTTAGCCAGTGAACAAGGTTTTAAGATGTAAACAAATCTCAAAGGACTTCAATGCCAAACAGTAGATTTCATATTAAACACAGGCATTTCACTAGTCCATGTACTTTTAAGCACATTTAAATAAATATGAGCTTTGATTGATAAAAATATTTTCTCCAAGTCAAAAAAGTTGTTTTCTTTTCAGAAAATAACTATCAGCAATAATAAACCAAAGCCCTGAAAAAGTGTCTTGTTTCCATCAGAACTAGAAGTATTGGAATCATCAGACTGGGGTTGTAGTCTTCCTGGGGCTCAGTTTCCTCATCCAAGTAGTAGCCAACAGTAACAATAGAAAGCCTAGTCTAATAGTTATCAACAAAAACAACAATGTTAAAACTGTAATACACAAACTGTGATGATTGCTTATTTTTTCATTTCTGCGATTCAAATATTTGGAAGAAGCTTGGTTGAGGGATTCTGGCTTGGAATTCCTCATGAGGTTATAATCAAAGATGATGACCATGGCTACAACCATCTAAAGGCTTGAGGAGACCTGGCTACTGCTGGGAGGCCTCAGTTCCTCAGCACCTGTCCTCCAAACATGAAGACTCGCTACTGCCAGAGTTGGCAACCCAAGAGAACATAGGAGAAATTACAATGTCTTCTTTGATCCAGAAGCCACATACTGACATTCATTTACACAACATCTACTGGTCACACAGTTCATCCCAATTCAGTGTGGGAGAGGTCACAAAGTTCAATGCAGGAAGTGCCAGGTGTGGGGGGTGAGGGTAGGTAGGAGCCTTCTTGGAAGCCATCTGTCACATTCACTTCATACCTTTATTATGACGATTAAATGAGACAATGTTTGTGCAGAAACTTACTTAGCATTGTTCCTGGAATATAATTATTTTTGGTGCTGTCATTAGCATAAAGGTTGGTTAAAACAAAACACAGAAATAAAAACAGAACACAGAGAAATTCCATTCAGTTAACCTTGCTTGTTGGAAGTAAATGTGAGTGTAAGACCTGCAGACTCATCTTCAACTTCTACTACTACTATAAAGACAGCAAGGGCCACTATACTGTGGGACACTGAAAACCATTTTAGTGGGGACACATCGAATTCTTAAAAAGGAAAATACTCAAGTCAATGCAACATGTCTTTGGTTGTCAGTAGGGGGTTCTCCAGGAACTGGCTGAATAGAAGGATTAATTTTCTTTTTTATAAGCCTGCTTCATCTTCTCACTCTCTACCATCACTAAAGCTGTTATGCTCCTTGGTTTTCCATTTGTTTGATCTCTTTTAAATTGGATTATTTCAGATTTCATAGGTTTCACGCTGAACTCTGCTCTCTTCCCATTGAAATGCTTCTTGAAAACAATGTGTCTCCACAGGACCTGACTTCTTATATTTGGGGTGAGTCAAAGAGAGACAAATCTCAGAAACAATGCTCTTATTTGACCATGATGAAGAAAAGGAAGCTTCAGATAGGGGAAAATTACTATTCCAAGGTCTCAGATTACAAAAAGAGCTGCTTCTCCTTAGGAAAATATCAAGGACTGGAAATCTGTTCAAATTGTAGAAGCTTCCAAGCCTGACACAGGGAGGGAAAAAGCCAACTAGTTAACTAAGGGCCATAAAGAAGAAGGTAACAACAGGAGCAGAGACAGCCATTAGAAGAAAAAGGTGCTTACTGTGATCTGTGAGCCCCAATGCATATCATTTTCATGACTAACATAAAGAATCTATAAGTATTATAGTTCCAAAATAGATTATTTTTCTCACAAAGGAATTCAATGATCTTATCTTTCAATTTAATGAATAGGTGTGATAGTTAATTTTACATATCAGTTTGACTGGATCACAGGATGCCCAAATACCTGCTGAGATATTTTCAGTGTGTCTAAGAGAATGTTTCTGGATGAGATTAGCATGTGAATGGTGGACTGTATAAATGCATTGCTCTCTCCTATGTCAATGGGCAGCATCCAGTTCATTGAAGGTATAAATAGAATACAGAGGTGGCAGAAGAGAGAATTCACCCTTACTCTGCCCGACTGCTTAAACTAGAATGTCAGCCTTCTGCCCTTGGTGTTCCTGGTTTTCCAGCCTTCAGATGTGAACTGGAATCTACACCACTGACTCTTTATTGCTCAGGCCTTCAAGCTACCCCACCAACTTTCCTGGGGCTTTAGCTTGTAAATGTCAGATTGTAGGACTTCTCAGCTTCCATATTCCCCTGAAGTCAATACTTCATAGTATATCAATCCTAGATAAAGATATAGAGATAGACATGCTATTTTTTCCCTTTCCCTAGACCATCTTGGCCCATATGGAACATCCACTATATGCAAATAACTGTATTAGTTAAACAGTAAATACATAAGTAAATCATACTATTTTTGAGAAGCAAAGATGAAACTTAGTGATGTAACTACTAGCATATGGTAATAAGCACCCAGAAGTCAAACTAGATTTTGACCTTGACTGCTATCTGCCCACATTCAAGCTTGGTTCATATCTCTAAATGAAAAGCATTGTTGCAGTTTGGTTGATTAAGTGATAAATTTTGATTTTAGTTTCACTGAGGTGGGTAAAATATAAAGTTATATCATTTTAAAATGATTTTATTGGGAACTATGCATATAGAAAAGTACCTTATGAAGGTATAGCTTCATAAATTATGACAAAATGCATACCTGTGAGATAATCACCCAGGTTAAAAGCCAGGTGTGGTGGGGCACACCTGTAATTTCAATTTAGGAGGCTAAGCCAAGAGGATCACAAGTTTGAGACCATCCTGGGCTTGAACTAGTGAGTTCAAGGCCAGCCTGGAATTTATAGCAAGACATTGTCTTAAAGCAAAACAAAACAAAACAAAACAAAACAAAACAAAACAAAACAATCAAACAACAAAACAAAACAAATCACCCAGATTGTTATGGCTTATGTGTAGATGTTCCTCCAAAACCTTACTGGTTCATTGGTGTGGCTTTTCAGAGGTGGGTGGATCTAGAGTGTGTGATGCTGGAATCAAAGGTGTGTGATTATTAAATTAGTTCACTGATTAGCCTGTCATAGTTCAGAGTGTGGATAACGGAAAGGCCTATCCTGGATGTGAATGATACCTGCCCTAGGGTGTGTAGCCTGTACATAATATAAAAGATAGAAAGATGGCTGCTGCTTGTTGCATGCTTATTTGCTACTTTGCTGCTTGCTGCCTTCTGCTTTGCTGACCTCTGCCGACCATGAACTGTTTTTCCTCTGTGATGCCCCTCTGCCATGCCACCCGACCTTGGAGCCAGTCAACTATCAACTGAAACCTCTGCAAACTGTGAGCCAAAATACACCTTTCCTCCTTTAACTTTGGGTGTTGGGTATTTTGTCTGAGCAATGAGAAAACTAAGACACATGGTTAAAAAGTAAAACACTGCCAGCACCCCAGAAAGCCCACCTCGTGCCCCTTCTCATTACTAAGAACTCTTTCACCACTAAAGACAATCACTATCTTTACTTTTGTGAAAAGCACTTCCTTCATTCTTTTATAATGCAAACATGCATCTCTGAATATTATAATTTTATATGGTGTTTAATTAGAAGGATGGAATTTCACAGAATATACTCTCCTGTGGCTAGCTTCTGTTACTCTAATTAATGTGTCTACTTTGTTGCATGTAACTGTAGTCCATTCATTTTAAGTTCTGTATAATAGGCCACTGTGTGAATATACTGCAATTTATTCATCCATTCTACCATTGATTAACATTTGGGTAGTTTCCAATTTGGAGCTACCATGAATAATGATACCATAAACATTTTTGTAAGTGTCTCTCCATGCACAAAGGCAAGCAGAGGAGAATTGCTAGATCATAATATATGTCCGGGACAGACTCTTGAGTGGCCTTGGGCTGACTCAGTTCTTACCCCTTTATCACCTGTAGTTCTGAAGAATAACTGTAGACTGTACTGGGGATGCAATATCCTGAGACAAGGGCTCTGTTGTAGTACTTCACTGGAACAGAATGACCTTCAGGGCTTTGGCCCAGCAACACATATGTATAAAACCAAAGATGAGCTGCTTTGCAGGGTCCCTCAGCTGTAGTGCAAAATTAGATTCAGTTTGCCCTGGGAAGCTTTTCTGAGCCTTGAGGGACTGGCTTGCAATACATCCTAAGCTCCCGTGGTCCCATGATACCTATCTGTAGGTAATAAACCCATTTCATGTAAGTTGCTAAGTTAGTAACCAGGGCAATGTGAACCTACTTCACAGCATGCATATCTTAAACTATGGTGGGAAATATTTCACAGTTTTCCAAAGTGGTTGTATGTATTTATACTCATACTAGCAGTATTAAAGAGCTCTGGTTGCCTCCAAATCTTGCAAACACTTGATAGTATATGAGCAGTCTAATTTTGATTATCTGGGGGATATGTCATTGCTAGCTTACTGTGGTTTTAATATGCATTTCCCTGATTAGTCATGAAACAATATCTTTTCATACTTCTATTTGGATTCCCTTTTTATGAAATATTCAAATCTCTTGACTTTTTACTGTCAAGATGTCTTTTTCTTTTTAATTTGTGGAAGCCCTTTACATATTCTAGATGAAAACCCTATCAGTTATATGTTTTTACAAAAATTGTTTGCTCATAGCATGTCTTATTATTGCATTGCAAGTGGCTCTGTAGACCTACTCCTTTGAGGCATTACTTTGAAATTCACACCCAAAGAGAGATTCACTGGGTTCCCCGTGTCCTGGGCAAGCAGGTCTTGATCAGCAATCTTTGTCTTAGCCTACAAAGGCTGCCCATCCCCTTAGTATGTCAGCCCATCCTTGGAATCTGTATGCGTGTTCTCGGAGAAAAAAAATGGCTCCAAGTTTGGGGCTCACCTCTCTGGGGCTCTGCCCTCCCTGAGACTTGGTCTGGTAATTAATCACCATTTTGTTAGACTTTTAGTGCCTTGAAGTAAGTTTTATTTATAATTTGTCCAGCCTTTCCACAAAAAGACAGGCCTAACTAGTGTACCACTGTCTGATGCACAAATCTCCCATTCATAAAGGGAAGTTGGTATAAGAGGAGAAATCCTTCATCATGTTTAAAGAATAACCCAATGCAGCAAAGGATTTTTTTGTTTTTTAATTTGAAGGTAAAATGAAGTACAACACAAATAATGTCCAGAACTAATAGAAGTCCCTCAGACAACTACTCAGATATTTTTGTTTTTTTCTAAAATTACTGCATGTTTGCAGTACATGATCTCTACATTCCTTGTGCGGAGTTGGTACATGTGGATGATACACTTTAATCCCTTTTTTCATCCCCTTTCCCTTCCTCCCTCCTCCATCAATGTCTTGGTTCCTTTATTTTCTTTTTTTAAACTTTGTACATGTTTGCAATACTTAATGTTCCCATTCCTTGTGTGGAGCTGGCTGGTTCATGTATAGAATACACCTTAGCTCCTTTTTTCATGCTGTTTTCTTCCCTTCTCACACTCTCCCTCCATCTCATGATCTCCTTCCCTTTTTAGAAAGATCTACCTCCCAAGTTCCTATCAGCTGCAGTAGTACCTTGGCTCACAAACTTAATTTGGTCCACAATTTTGGACAAGATGGTCACATTTGTGTTTGTCCAGGATAGATGGCCATGGTCATGTTTGTCACCCAATGCAGTTTGCAAATGAAAACAAATTTTCTTCCAAATGCTTCTGTTTGCAAACCAAATTGTTCACAAACAAAAGCATTTGTGAACGAAAGCTTGCAAATCTGCTTTTTAATGTGCCATTGTACTGAATTGGGCTACTTGGGGTTTTTTGGTTTTTGTTTTTTGAGGTAGGTTCTCACTATGTAGTGCAAGTTGGTCTTAAACTTGCTTATGTAGCCTGGGCTGACCTTGAACTCATGAAGATCCTCCTGCCTCAGCCTCTTGAGTGCTGGGATTATAGGTGTGTGCCACCACTCCTGGCTCAGAATCGGGCTACTTCTACTAGAAAAACCAAAAGAAAACTTTTTAAAAAAACAAATTCTATAGTGGTGTGGGTGTATTATAACCTCTGTGATATTCTGGTAAACATGTCAAACCTGTTAGATGAAGCATAATATCTGTGGTCTGACACTTTTGCACATGTGCACACAAACCTGCCTTTCATCATACCAAGTGTATAAGTACAGGATTGCTTCCTATATCCCTTATGCAAAGGTACTGAGACACCCAGTTCCCCACTGTTAAAGTAAAAATTTGCAGTAGAAACATATAAGGGATGTGTTTGTGGAACCTAGTGTTAGGCTCTCCAGGTAAAAATAATAGATATATTTACTACCTATTTATCTGCTCCTCCCTTTCTGGGAATGCAGTGCCTCTCCCCTTTCTGGGACAATAATTCATGGAATATTCCACCCTTACCTTGATCCACTAGTAGCCTATCCCAATATTATACATCCATCCCTAGCCATAGTGATTGGTGCAGAACAGAACACGGGACCCAAGTCAAACCAGTCAAAGCCTGACTTCACTGGAACAGCCACAAACTGCCACTGCCCTGGAAGTGGGTGAAGAGCTGCAGCTACTGGCAGTTACTTTGCTCCTAGGAGGGGAGAATTATTCAAGAATGAAGCCACACAAATGAAAGCAGTGGCAAGAGACTGAGCTCTGAGGACACCATTTGCATCCTTAGATCCAGCCAGGAGCTTTGCAGTTAGCTGAGCTCATTAACATCCTCTGACACAGCATCACCTGAGCTGTGTGTTGTGATCGCAGTCTCTTCAAAAAGTGAATTCTTTATAAATGACTGCAGTCCATCTATTATTTGCAATGTATTACCATAGCATGAGTAACCAGAATAGGCATTCAGGTCATAACTTGAAAAGGCAGTTTTTGATCTTCGTGTTCAATAATCTCCTCATTTAAACAGGACAGACAAGTTATCTGAAAGGCATGTTTCCCTACAAAATATAATAACTTGTATTTTATATGCCATTAATTCTGTCACTAGCAGATTCTAAAAAGCTGATAGGTTTTCAGAAATGTACAGTGAGAATGCTTTGGTTTATACAATTACTATGCATTATGAATGTTGATTTGGAGTATTTGCTTTAAAACACACACACACACCACACTCTCATGCATGTATATGCACAGTGCTCAAGATAATCTACTTTATAAACTTCTTATGAATGGTGAGCAATTCATACCATTTTTATTGAAAATGAAATCCACAATGAAGAAGAAATACTGAAATTACCATTCATTGCCAACTAAAGTTTCTTTCAATCCAACCGTCAATCAGTGAAGGTTTATTCCTATTTTACTGTAGTCAATAGATATAATGCTCCCTCCTGCAGTGCAGAATAAATAAACAAATCAGTTCTACTCCACCACTTCTTATGACTTCTTTGTGAAAGAACTTAGCAAAAGAAATCTTGGGTATATTCATTCCTTTTCCTACCACTTGCAACAAACCTTAATTAAATTACGTTTTTATTCAGTTAGTGTAATAGTGCTTCTAATCTATGCAATTTTCTAACATGAGAAAAATATCTTTTTATATGCCTAGAATGAGTTTAGTAGGTTAATTTCTCAACTCTATTTATTTGGATTCAGGATTGTGTCTCGCTTAGCAATACTGTTTAACAGCTTTTAATCCCTTTGAACAATATATATTGCTGAAGGATTATTTTTGGCTATGCAGTATCATTTCTTTCACTTTATTCTCCTCCTGGTAAGAATCCTCTTCCCTGTGCAAAAGAATGGGCAGCCACGACCAGTAACACTATTCTATTTTCCTCTAATTGATCATGAGAGTGAATGTGTGATCCTAATAATGCCAGTTAGAATTCTTCCCTTGAATGACAGATGAATGCTGGGAAACAGAAGTTCTTTCTTTGGACTTACTGGGCTAAAAATGAGTTTAAATGTATTTCCAGTCATCTTTCCAACCACATGGAGAAATCCTTCTGTAGAACAAAGTCAAGCAGACAAAAGCCGACAGAAGGATGGATGATGCATGGGTGGATGGGAGGAGATAAAAGATAATTATAAGTGAATCATAGTACCTGTCTGTGGCTCATCTTTTGATACTATGAGCCACTGTAGTATCCTAACTAAATAGACTAATTTATTTTGATTAAACTTTGCTGAAGTAAGTTTCTGTCACTTGAAATCTAACACTTTCGATAATTTCCATATTTATCAGCATCATACATTTTACCCAAAATTTATTATGAAATGGTGTGAGCTGCTGTTTCCAAGGAAGTTGTTTAGTACAGAATAAGCTTAGACTTTTTGTACCTATATATGATGTACAGACTGATTAATCTGTGTCAAGGATGGCAACCATATTTTATAATGCCTAGACATCTGGAAATTATGAAAAATCTCTGCATATCTGGATTAGGCAACCCAGGAAAATAATTAAATATGCAAACCATTCTAACCTATGAAGCCCACATTTGAATGTAACTAGCACATAGGAAAGTCTTTGCAAAAATGTACACATATCAAAAGATTCTTAGAGTCCATTTGTGTGAGTCCAAACTTACTGAATGTGTGTCTAGAACAGAATAATTCATTTTCAGACTCTAAAGATCAGAAAATTGATGTTTTACATGCACTTCCTGAAAATATTAACAACTTAGTTTGCAAGCATTAGTAAAAATTGATCTTATTTGTTAACCATAAAATAAAACCTAGGTTTCAGATTTCCCTTCACAGAAAGTGTCTAGAATCCTTTTAATAAAGCCAGCTATACAAACAAGAGAAAATTTAGATTTACTCATTGACCCTTCCATGAATCCCACTGACATCAGTAAAGAAATGGCCTAGTGCTTTCATCAGTCTCTACCAGCCATTAGGGATGTAGCAATTCCCAGAAGCAAGAGAACAGCAAGCTCATTTGACCCTTCGCAACTGAGCGCTTTCAACACTGACCACTAGCTCATATATCCTTGCTAGGAGGTACTTGTTAAACGTTGCATGTCTACCTTTTATTAAAATGTCAGATGCAATTCTTTTAATTCATATTGGATGGCTGTCACACCAGAATTCAGTAATGAAGCCAGTGACAGAGATTGGTTACACACTATAATACTGTACTTGAGCTGTCTGGCACATAACAGAGCCATTTTTCTTCTTTCATTTATCAGGCTGGTAAATATTGACTAGAAAATTCTTAGTGTGCTGCTTTCACAGGGTCTGGACAGATTGATTCTGATTAAAAGCATGAAAAATATTTGTAGCTAGCCTACATCTCAAATAAGGACAACAATAACTTTTCTGAAATTAAAGAGGACTTCCATTCCTAGTAATGGCAAATAACAGTTAAACCAACCATCCATGTGAACACAACTGAAAGCCCTGGGTGAAAGAAAGACCTAATCTTCTTAAAAGTATTAAAGAGCTGTCAAGATAGGAAGCAATTACCAGACCAAACCCTAAAGGAGCTCAAGCACCAGAGAAGAAAGCAAAGCACTGTAGCACCATAGCCACTTGTACCCTTAAGGCATTTGCTGATCCAGAAAACATGGGGCTTCAGTTTGGGTGGCTTAGCTGGGCAGTGAGATAGAAGTCACTAATTACTGCCTGCCTGCTCAAGATAAAAGCATAATAGGAGAATTTCACTACCTTAGGCTAGGACTCAAAGTTTAAGCTGGCCAGTCCATCACCATCCCCAGCAAGCCACAGTAAAACTCATCATGGTGCTGAACAGAATAACAAAATGAAAAGAAAACCAAGGAGGAAAATGCCCGAGAGTTGGAATTACTTCTGACCCCAATTTTCTGTACAGGTTGGTACCAGTTAAATTAGCCAGAGAACTTCAAACCATGAAATAGGTTTAGGGTGGTCCCAGATGAAAAGATCCTGAGAGGATAGGAAGAAGCAAATATAAATCTTCTATGCAAGAAGACATCCTTATCCTAGACCTCAAAAAATAAGAACTCCTCCAAATAATATTTCAAGGACAATGAATAACACATAGTCAGAAATAAGCAAACACAAGGACGAAAGGCAAATACCTGGCCCTGTTCCTGGGTGAAAAGTAAAGTAAACAGTCCAAGCTGCCTGTATGCTGTAATGTGCCTCTGAAGCCCAGCTGCTCAGCAAATCGAGGTGGAGATAACCAGGGCGATTCTGCCTGAGAAACAGAGTTGCCAGCCATTGCTAGTTAGCACTACCACATCATGGAACGTTTTAAGTGAACTCAGCAAAATGCAATGCTAGGGACAAATTCTAGTACTCTGGATAGGCCTGGTAAATGTCAGCACACTGCATCTTTGCTGAAGCTAAGGATATAACATAGGAAGTAACTTACTTACCTAAGACATCTCTGCTATGGTGGCAGAGTTTCTATCTCATCATGTCTATACCTTCAACCCAAAAACATAATAATCATGAAAAAATTCTATTAGTTAGCTTTCTTATTGCCGAGCACAATACCCAACACCCCAAAACTTAAAGAAGGTGAAGTTTATTTTGCTTACAGGTTTTAGTGAGTGTATTTCATAGTTGGTTGGCTCCAAGGTACAAATGGCATGGAGGAAGGGCATGGTGGAGGACAGCTGCTCAGCCAGGAAGCAGAGACAAAAGGGAAAAGCTGGAAACAAGAACACACCCTTCCTAGTCACATCCCTGGGACCTGCCTCTAACCAGGCCCCACTTCCTAACAACAAGGCAGCTATGAATTCATCACTGACGAGTACAGCACCCCCACACTCCAATCACTTTCTAAAGGAGTGAGACTTTGGGGAAACATTTTAGATCTAAACAATAACAACAAGGCAACAAGAGGCCTCCAGAGATTCATAACTCCCCAAAACAAACTGCATAGACACTAAAGAGGATGAATTTCCAGGCAAAGAACTCAAAAAACAGAGTGAAAGTGATTGAAGACATTGAAGAAGCAAATAAACATTTGAAACAATGAGCCTGAAACACACAGTCATTCCTGAAAGTAAGAAAACTATCAAAAGCTATGCAAAAAATAAAAATAAAAGATGACAGAAGGCCAAACTGAAGGGCTCTCCCACTGGCCAAAGATGGAATCCATCAATATATACTAAGTCAAATGAAACTGAACTCAGTCTACTTTCACGGCTGCCCTGGAGCAGTAATTTATTATTTTGAAGGAGGATAGATACATAGATGGAAAACTAAGAAAGCATCATTCCTGCTCTATATAAATGTATTTCATGGTAGCAAAATAGTAAATGAGAGAAAAATTGATCTAAAGAGAAAAATTCTAACTGATGAATGCACAAGAAATGACTGCATTTGAAAACTCATCACACTGCCACCCTTGGGAAGGATTTAAGCCTTCCTACACCAAAACCACTGGGTGGACTTTTAAAGGAGACTATTATAATCAATCACTTAGGCTGATAACACCTGAACCCTATAATCAGTCTTAATATCATTACCAGGAAAACAACTAGATGTTATATTTCTCCTAATGTGATAGAATAGGAGGTACATACCACCATGAATTATTCTTTTGAGGAAACATCAGGTTTCAAATCTGATAAAAGTTTTAGATCTAATTCCAGCTTATAAAAAATAGAGAGAAATGATAAATTATAAATTATACCACAAAACCACAACAATCAGAATGTGGAAAATCTGACCTTATTTCTTCTGCAAATGAAACAAACTATAAGAAAATGAAAATGATGAATTAGAAACTGATAAACTAAGAGATCTACAAATTCAATGCAACATGTGAAACTCCTTTTGGATCATGCTCCATATAGAACGAATAGTTTAAGAACATTGTGAGACAAGATTTGAGGAATGTAAATAGTGACTAGATATTTTGTGGTACCAGGGAATTATTGTTCATTTTAAGCTGTGACAATGGTCTTCTGGTTGTTTTAAAATGCTCCTTACTATCTTAACCATTGAAGTTGTATGATGGACACATAGGAACATATTATACCAGTCTAACTCAGTATATGGTTAAAGTTTTCTATAATAAGCTAAAGAAAGACAAAGAGAAAGAGAAATTTAGGGACTATAAATCAAATGGAAGCCGGGCATGGTGGCGCATGCCTGTAATCCCAGCACTCAGGAGGCTGAGGCAGGAGGATCTTTGCAAGTTTGAGACCAGCCTGGGCTACAAAGTGAGCTCAAGGCCAGCCTGAACTACATAGCGAGACCCTGTCTCAAAAAGACAGAAAAACAAAACAAAAAACAAAACAAAACAAGATGGAATTTTTAGAGCTTTTTGGGTACTGATTTGATCAAACCAAGAACATTTTTTAAAACAAAAATTTCAGAGACAATCAGGAAAATGGAACATGATTGTATTAGATGATATATGAAGTTACTTTTAATTTTGTTATTGGTACTGTTACAGTCTGTGTCTGGATGTCCCCCCAAAGCCTCATGCAGTCATGGGGGTAGGCTTTTTGGGGGTGGCTGAATCTAGAGTCTGTGACTGGTTCATTGTCTGGTGCTGGGATTGGTAGTGTGAGTGCTACACTCGCCCTGGGGCAGGTAGCCTGCATACTATAAGGATGGGAAAGAAGCTTGTTCCTCCCTTTAGCCCCTCTTGCTCTGGCTGCTTTTGCTGTCTTCCTCAGCCATGAACTGTTGCTCTCTGCCATGTACCCCTCTGCCTTGGAGCCAGCTGATTACAGACTGAAACCTCTACAAAATGTGAGCTAAATAAACCTTTCCTTCCTTAACTCTGGGCATCAGGTATTTTGTCCCAGAAACAAGAGAAAAGTAACTAAGACAGGTACTAACTTTTATTACTAAAAATCCTCGTCTGTAAAAAGATAGGCCGTCTAGCACTTTCCATAAAATGCCTTGGCAAAATTTCGAAAGGGGTGGAAGCTGAAGATTAGATGAAATCACAATGGCTATATTGTTTAAGATAGGTGATGAGTGCATGGTATTATAATTTTTCTCATTTTTGTTAATATAAATTCCCCTAATTGCAGGTATGCATGTGTGTACATGTTTATGTATGGCATGAACAGAATGACAGCTAAAATTCTTTAATTCTTGTTTTATAACTAAGGTGAATAGGGTCAGGGATACAGCTCAGCTGTACAGCACCTGCCTGGAAAGTGCAAGGTCCTGAGTTCAGAAAACAATGTTTTTATTATCTAGTAAACCTCAAGATATACATGTCCTATCTTTTGCCTTGTACATGGTCCCAGCACAAAAAAAAACTAAGTTGAACTAGAACAGTAGGAAAATAATGTACTTTTCAGTAAATGATGCTGGAACAATGAAGCATCCAAGCGATCTCAGTTCTACCTTACATCATTTGCATAATTTTAGGTAGAATTAAAATCTAAATATGAAAAGCAAACCAGTAACTATTTAGAAGGTGATTTAGGAGAAGACCTTCATTAGAGAGTGGAACTCTTAAACACAGAAGTACTAACCATAAAGAAAAAGATAGGTCTGACTACATTCAATTAGGAATGTGTCTTCATTAAGTTTTATGGTTATAAACATATACAATATTTATGTCTATATTAAGTTATAAAACACATAGTTATATTTTATCAAAAGACGCCATATAAAAAAATCAAAATTCAGGCTTCAAAGTGAGAGGAAATACCTGCAACACAGAGCCAACAAACACCAGTACTAGAATGTTTGAACAATCCCTACATTGTATGAAAAAAGGAGACAGCCCATTAGGAAAAAAAAAACAACAGGCACTTTACTAGAGGATATCCAAACAACAAATGAATATATGAAACATGAACAACCTTATAAAAAACCGGGACAATACAATTAAAATCACAAATTACCACCACACAGCTACCAAATGGGCAAAATTTGAGTCCAATCATTTTGGGTGGTTCTTTCTTCTTTTTTGTCTTTTTTGAGACAGGGTCTTGCTATGCAGTTCAGGGTGGCCTTGAGCTCACTTTGTAACCGAGGCTGGTCTCAAACTTGCAATGATCCTCCTGCCTCAGCCTCCTGAGTGCTGGGATTACAGGCGTGTGCCACCACACCTGGCTTGAGTCCAGTCATTTTGAAAACTGCCTTTCTGTATCATAATAAGAAATCTTATGCACTGGCTGATGGGATGCAGGTGGGTAAAATCACTTAAAAAAACAATATTTTTATTATTTAGTAAACTTCAAGGTATACATGTCATATCTTTTGGCCTTTTACATAGTACAAAGAAATGTGTGCATGGGGGCTGGGGATTTAGCTCAGCGGCAAAAGCGCCTGCCTGGCAAGCGCAAGGTCGTGAGTTCGGTTCCCGGTACCGGAGAAAAACCAAAAAAAAAAAAAAAAAAAAAGAAATGTGTGCATGTTTGTGCCATGGATACATGTGCAAATCTGTTCATAGTGGTGTTCTGCATAGTAGGGGAATAGGGGAACAATCTATGTTTCCATCAACCTACATAAATTGCATTCCTTTAATAGAATGTCACAAATCCATCAAGACAGCACGCAGCCAGACCAACACGTGAGTGAATTTTGCATCAATGTGAAGGAAAAATAACACAAAATATGAATAATATGACTCAGTTAAGATAAAGCTCAAACAGAAGAACTGGACTGTATTTTTAGGAATGTATATAAACTAGTAAAACTATATTACAAACCAAGAATGACTACCATGAAAGACAAGATAACTATCACCTCTGTGCTGAGAGAAGGAGGGAAAAGATTTCCAGGATGTTCCATTCTCATCTTGACCCAGGTGGATATTATACCTCTGTTTCTTTTATAATTCTTTGTAAGATGGAACATATATGTTCCATACATGTACATGTATGGCATATTTCACAAGGAAGATTCTGAGTTTATTTTAAATATTAAACATTTCTTAAAACTCAGAAAGTATCAAAAATATGCAACCCAGCCTTTCCTAAAGGACTCAGGACTGCCCAATCCTACCCCAGAGGTACTGTTCCAGAAGGTTTACAGTATAACCCAGGCAATACTACTTCCAAATAGGCATACTGGTTTGCAAACCTTTTGGATCCACTTGCCATGGGGGGGTTAAGGCATTTGATATGAGAATGTGCTAAGGTAGAACCACTATCAGCTCATGGTTTCCACAACCGCCACCTCAAGGTTCTCTCCAGTATGCCAGTTAGCACTGGGTATCCCTTGCTTTTTGTCTCAATCCTTGTCCTACAAATTTTTTCATAGTTAGCAGGCTTACAGAGTCAGCACACAATATGATACAAGTAGCTACCTATTACAATGTTTAATATGCAGTGAATTAGCACTGACCATTAATTTGACCCATACTAAAGTGTAAGGTTCTCCTCTCTGGCATTGTTAGGCTTTCAATCCATCCAGTAAAAACTAATACGCAACACTTTCTAAAAGTGATTTGAACTGGTTAATACATTTACTTCATTTAAAGTCTCAGTAATGCTTCAAGTTCATTCATTCAGATAAGTTCATGCATGCACATATATGCATATTGATGTTACCACTCTCTAAAATGAGGAACCAAAATATTTGATATATATACCACTATATATATATATGTATACATTTCACTTCTGAAAAAAACAAAACAAAAACCTGTGAGTGGTGACCTCACAGTAAACTGCTTAAATTTAAGGATTCATTTTAAAAGGTCAGTGTCCTTTTCTGCAAATACATTTCCTCTGCAGATGAACAGTTGAACCTGCCCTATGGCTCTGAGCATAATTAGCCAGCTGCACCCCCATAATAAGGTGCAGATGGTTAATTACATGAGCAAGTAACTGCTTACTTGTGGGCACAAAAGCCTGTACCTAAAATCATTGAAAGTATACTTGGGCCTATTTATGCTCACACAAACAAAACACATTTCCAAGGTTTCATCTGTGAATAGACCTCAGCAGGCTCCAACTCCCCCGCGCTGGGAGAGAGTCATTCACGCTGCTGAGATCTGGCTGAAGGGAGAAACCACAGACCACAAAGCCCCATTTCACCTAGTGAAATACTCTGTAGAGGGGCTGAATCTTTATTAAAAATCCCCTAAAGTTAATTTTTTGTAATAGGAATGAGTAAATAGTGAGAAACTGATTTTCCTAGAACCCAAAATAAATTCTATTTTCTTTTAATAAAAACACTGTTCTATAGTTTGAATGTCCCCCAAGGGAGGGTCTGGTAAGAGAGTCCTCTAACTCCAGCAGAGTTAAAGGCCCATGTGTTAAGCCTTAGTCACCAGCCTATAACACTACTGGGAGGAGGTGGAGTGTTTAGTGGGTGGAGCCTAGTGGGAGGCTTTAGGTCACTGGGAGGTGGGCACTTGGAGGGAATTATAGAACACTGGTCTCTTCTGTCTCCCTTTCACATCCTGCCATGAGGCAAACTGGCTCTTCTCCATCACGGGCTCCCACCAAGATGTTCCGTGCCACCCTAGCCTAGAGCAATGGGTCCAATCAGTCATGGACTGAAACCTCCAAAACTGTGAGCCCAGATAAACCTTTCCTCTTTCTAAATTGATTTATCTCAGGTATTCATTATAGTAACAGAAAGACAACTAAACATACCCTGAAATGAAAGAATTTTTTTCTCAAGCAAACATGTCAACATCAGTTTTCTGAATAAGGAAAAAAAAAACCCAAAAAGTTAATTTTCTCATATCCTTGAGGAATTTCACATAGTAGCTGATCTCCCAGAATTTAGCTAGCTGTATTAGATGTAGCACCCTCAACTCTTATGAAAGACTCTTCCAAAAACACCATTTTAAAACATACTCTCTTAAGTCCTACATGGCAAAAGTAAGATGTGGAAAGAAAGCAGAGAAAAGAAAATTACTTCATAAAACACACGTGTGTTTGGAAGCTCTCTACCAGCTGCAAAGCTGTGAGTTTGGCAAGGGGTCAAGATGATAGGGCTGGGGAAACAGAATACTAATCTACTGGAATCTACACAGACCCTTTCTTCTGAAGAACCCCCTGGGTTATGTGATTCTATTCAGTTTAATTGTATGTTAGGGAGGAGGAAAAGCTGCTTGCCATGGTTTTAATTGCTAAGGACACACTATCTTTTGTGAAACCATCTGTTTAATTGTAATTACAAACAGCGATGTAAAAACACAAATGATTAACAAGTACAGAATCCCCCACCACTAACAGTTCTAACACAATGAGCGAGCCATATTGTGAAAGAGTATGTTGTCCTTTCTTTCTCTGTAATATTTCATGATTTAGCAACTGACAACCTACCATTTATTACAGAATCTCATTTTGGTAGAGTTAAAATTATTAATTAGTATTCTTAGACTACGTCCTCCTGTTTTTCCTTTTTATTAAACCTTAATTCCCTCTGAGAGTGAAAGGGATTATATCAGAAACAAAATGCATAAGTGCCCCTTCATTTCACCTCCCACCAAAATCTTCGAGGCTTCATATAATACACATCACCTATAATTAATTACTAGACACATTCCAAAGCACTGCAAGACTAATTTTTGGCTTTCATAAACACAAATTTCTGCTTTCCTGGTTTTGAAATATGCTTACCACACTGTTATTAATTTTAAAAGCTACAAGTATTGGTGTTTTCAGGCATGAACAAAAATAGCTTAACCTTGAAATTTATTTTAATTAGGGATTTTTCAGAACCATTGTTGCAAATTTGGGTGGATTGTTTATAATAAAAACAAGCACCAGCAACAGAGTTGCACAGAACATGGAATAGTCAAAGTTATTTAACTTGGGCTACCATGCTGGTTTTTAAGCAAATAAAAAGAGACAGAAATGCAGTCAGATCATAATGCTATTAGGGCAACCTTACATTTGCTTATTAAAGCAAAGAGATGTCATTCTAAAATAAAATACATGGGACGTATGAGCTGCTAGTGCAATTACAATGGCTTTCTTTAGTCATTTCACACTAATTTTTTTTTATAAAGTCTACCTAGTTGACTTCTTGGTATTCAATTTAAGATGATGATCTCCACTTTAACAATATCATACCCTTTTCAACAAGCTTTTCCATCAAGCATATTTTTATGTCCACGTTTCCTGTCTATCACCTCAAGCGATAACTATGATCCTTTAAAAAATCAGAGAACTAAAGCCCTTTAAATTCTCAAAGAAATCAAAGGACTGACTGAACAGTTTTTCAAATTAAGTTGCATGAGAGTCAGCCTGCAATGTATCAATTCCTCACTCATTCTTCTTTGCCTAAGCTGAAATCCTTCCAGCCATGATCCCACAATTACTTCTCCCTTATTTCAAGCCCTGTGCCCCTTGAAAGACATTTTGTATGAAGAACAGCCAAATGTTAAGTATCTCTTTGGTGGTAATGAGGAAATGTATATCTTGGAAGGAGTCATTTGAGAAAAAGAGTTTGCCCTTAGGAAAGGGCTGCCATGTCTTCACTCTTAATAATGCTAAGTGTGATGGGAGCTTATGCTGTGAACCACGCTCTGCAATGTACTCATCCCAAACCAGTTACCTTGAACCTCTATGGTTTGAATCCCACTGGAAATCTGCTGAAGAAGGCTATGGACACTGTCGTTACAAAGGTAAAATCTTAAGGTCTGCACACCAAAGGCCAAGAATCACTACATCAATCCCAAGTACATAGTAATCAAAACATCCTTCCACACTAACAGGTTATGTGGGTTTCTTTTAAACTTCAGAAAAGTTTCCATGTTCTAAGTCTTTTTGCTGTGAAAATGGATAGGTAGTCTCAGAAGATTCCTAAAGCTTGTGATCATATCACTAGTTAATAACAGGTAATAATTCCCCTCTGTTTGGAGATTGCATGAATCACTCTCACACAAATCCGAGGCAGGTATTGTTGTGCATTCCACTAACTTAACCTCATACACAAGATATGAAATAAAATAATCCCCACCAAGTACCATTCCCTTTAGAGTTTTTCAGACATGCACCTATTTTAACATCTCTAAATGTAATATAGAATAAAATATTACACTTATACTACCAACAAAGAAAATATTTAACTCCCTAGTCTAAATGTATATATTCTTCAGCAGGCATTTGCTAAAGCTGGACTTTTCCATCATTGTCACACAGTGAATAATTGATACATTCAAATTTCATAAAAGATTTATTCTGATGCTATCAATAATAATAAAATACAGAAACCAACTGGTTTCTTCTGGAAAATGGAAGTGAGAGGGGAGAAGAGTAAGGAAGAACCTTTCATGTTTAAGTTTCCAGGTGTTTTTTACAAGTAGTACCTAAGTTATTTGGCTAAAAACCAATTACTAAAAAGTAATACATTGTTAGCTAGGTGTGGTGGTGCTCACCTGTAATCCCAGCACTCTGGAAGACTGAGGCATGAGGACTGACAATTTAGTGACTTAGGTAATACAGTTTTCTAATATAGGAATGTCTTGTTTATTGAAACCCTCCTGCTGAAAACAATATTTGAACTAGAAATTCTAGTTCAAATATTATTTAATCTTCTCAAAAGCATCAAAGAATGAGAAGGCCATAGGGAACTACCTATGAATACCTGACTGAAAATAAGCACCAAGACAGGTAAGCAAGCAGGCAACTAAAGCAGATCATTCACTAGACAAAGGTACCTTGACCTCTGCTTATGCTTGCTTTACAGGTCTGGGGAGGAAGGTATCAGAGATCAGGGCCTACCCAAGAGGGGAAGATTGAACAGACCGTTCCATCATCTGCCACAGAATGCAAGGGAATTTTCCTTGGCACTGAACAGAAAAGGGAGGTAAAAAGAAACGTAAAAAAGTACTTGAGGAGTTGGAATCACAAACAAATAGATTTGTAGCTCCAATTCACGTCCCTTATGATCTCCAAAATGCTCAAGGTGTGATTCTACTTAAGTAACCCTGGACAAGTAGTTCCCCATGTACCTAGCAGAAGCAAAAGCAGGTCCTCTCTGGAGGGCTGCTCCTTCATCTTAGTCATCAAAGAATGTCCTGTAAATAATTTTCCAAGGAAGAAGATGAGCAGCTCACAGTCAAACAAGCAAATTATGAGAGTGAAAAAGCACCTTGGGAAAAAAAAAACAGTGAAAACATATTTTAAAAGAAGAAATTCAAGAAATGAAAATTAAAATAATTAAAACTCAATAAAGTAAGTAGGACATCTAATCCTAAAAAGATTGCATTACTAGCATCAGGTCCTTACAATCACTTCAACATTCTTTTTTTAAAAGAAGGTAAATGGACAGGTTCTATTTTTAAAGACATTAGAGAGCTATAGAACAGGCATTGGCTAAAAGAACTACAGTTCCAAAAGGGAAATAGCCTGTTGTTGGTGAGTTGAGATTACTGGGGATACAGTTTTGCTAACTCTAGGCACAGAGAGAGGATCTAGCTTAGGGTAAGCAGAGGGATTCTTAAAGTAAGAGGGAAACCAATAAAGTACTTAATGGTCGTGAAATTGGCATGACACAGGTATTTAGAGAACTGCAGCCGGATTTCCCTATGGGTGGTTTGCTGAGAGGGGGCAGTGTGAGAGGAGCTCTGGAGCTGGCGGAGAAAAGCGAAGTGAAATCTGGTCTCCCGGTGCTTAGAACTCAAGGGCCGTGAAGAGGAAGGGACTGGTCACGAACAAACACAATTCTTCACTCTCTAGACATTAGAAAAAGGTTGAACAACTGAGTGGATAAACTGAAGACCTAAACTCAAAATCTTTAGAGGCAGAACTTTCCAGGCTGAGGGGATGGAGGGGAAAGCTTGCAACCCAAAGCCTTAGGACAGCCAGGCCCAAGGAAGAAGCTAGGCTGGGAAAGTAGGTGAAATCGCTGTCATCTTGCATGCTGAGGAAACAGGAGTCCTTCTAGAGGGAGGGAGAAAGTGTGGAACGCAAGGTAGTCACCAGTTTTTGAAGCAGCATGCAATGGGACAATAAGGAACTGCAGCCACAACTCTGAAGGGTAGTAGGGAAGATGGATATAATCAAAATGTGGACATTGAGACCCAATATTTTTAAAATTAATATCACTAATAATGAAAAGAAAAAAGATTGTGAAGGTAAAGGCTGAATCTCTTAATATTTAAAGGCTAGGGAATCAAAGACTTGCAAAGCTTATAATCAAATGTTAAGAAGGCCATGCTCTGCTGGGGACATAGCTGAGCGGCACAGCACCCACCTGGCAAGTGAAGTCCTGAGCTCAATTCTCGCTACCAAAAAAAGGCCACGCTCAAGAAGCAAGGACGAAGTAGAGATGGCCCAAATCTAACTAAAATTGCATCTTAGCAATGACACAGTTCAGCTTCTTCAGTGACTGTAGATATCGGCAACCTCTTCTGGAGAAAATAATATAAATGAAATACCTGGCTGATAATCAAAACTTACACACTGAGCAGAGGAAATAAATGTTGTTGATAGCCAGGGAAAAGGGGAGACATACATAATGCAGGGGTAAAAGCGTGACTTAACTATTCTAAATATGGCAATAGGAAAAGATGGAAAGATAGATGAAAATGGAGAATTTTAATAGAGCTATGAAATCTATGAAAAAAATTTTAGAACTGAAATATACAGTATCTAAAATTTAGAATACACTGGATAGATTTTTCTGTAGATGGGACACAGAAGCATACAAAATTCATTAACTCAAAGACAAACCAATAGAAAAATTGGGTACCCAATGTAAATAATCAGGATTCCTTCACTACTCTAATACTAAAACAAATGAAGTGCTAGTTAACAAGGCTTCAATGCACGAGGTTGATATACAAAAATCAACTGGACCTCTACACACTGGCAATGAACAACTAGAAGCTGAAGATTTAGAAACATCATCATAAGCAATAGCATTAAAAACATGAGTTAGATATAAGCTAATAAAATATATGCAAAAGTAGTATGCCATGTACTATAAGACATAGTTGAGAAAAATTAAAGAGCCATAAATAAAGGCAGTGTTGGAAGAGTCGATATTGCTAAGATGTCAATTCACCTCAACCTACTGATGAATGAAATCCAGTTGAAGTCCCAACAGGATTTTTTTATAAGTATCAACAATTTTAACTCTAAAGTTCATATGAAAAGTTAAAAGAACCAGAATAGACAAATCACTTCTGAAAAATAAGAACAAAGTAGGACTCAAACTACCTAAATTCAAAAATCACCATAAATATATGTATATATTTATAGAATATATGTATATATTTCTAGACAAATATATATTCTGGGCAAACGTTCTAATTATATATAATTAGCAGATAGATAGTCCTATAACTCAGTATGAATACAACCAAATAAGTGAATAAAATACAGACAAAAGATATGAACAGAAGCTTCATGAAATTCACTAGACTTAGTCACCAAAAAATATACTAACAAATAAACATATATTGTTCAATGTCATTATTCATTAGGGGAATGCAAATTAAAATGTTCATTTTAATATGATATCATGATACACCTAGAATTGGGGCTGGGAATTTAGCTCAGCGGCACAGTGCCTGCCTGGCTAGTGCAAGGTTGTGAGTTCGATTCCTGGCACCGGAAAAACAAACAAACAAAAAATGATACACCTAGAATAAAAGTTAAAATTAACATTATCGCCTATTGGCAAGGTTATAGAGCAAGTGAAACTTTCACACTATGCTCATGGAAACTGCAAAAGGTACAGTCACTTTGGAAATCAGCCTGGCAGTTTCTTGTAAAATTAAACATACATTTACCATAAATTAGAATTTTAGGAAATTTTGTTAAATATTCTCACAATTAAAACTTTCCAACGGTTCAGTTTCTGAATCGAATTGCTGCTGGTTTATCCTCCTGGATATTTTTTACTGTGTTGAACTTCGACTTCAGTTAAGTTCGTATTTCTAAACCTAACACAGAGTCAAAGGTGAATGAATCATGGTATAAATTCATCAGAGAGATGGGTCTTGTCTGGCAATTGCTTTAAGGAGTAAAGGAGAACGGGAAAGAATGGTCAGATGAAATACGCTGGTTGTAGTATTTCAAAATGAAAAGGACAAGCCAAGAGGCAGGGGGAGCAAGAAACCCCAGCTCAACAGGCGAGCCACCTGGAGGACAGGGCCCTGCAGCCAGCGGAGTCTACGTCCTACAGAAGACCACTCCCCTAGCTCTGACCACGAGGCACCTTCTGAGGCCAAACCAAGCAACTAGAAAGGCGGCTGGTCATCGTTATGGTCACTTCCCCGGGCCGGTGGGCTATGCAAAGAGGCCATACAGGTGAAGGATATCTGAGGAGGTGCTGGTCCCGCCTTTGATCCTCACCACCACCTGACGAAAATGAGGTGAGTTTCCGTTTTCCTGGTGAGGAAAGATATAAAGTGACTTCTCCCAAGGCCTCAGGGGTAATTCAAAGTTAGAAGAGAGACAATCCCCAAGCTTTCTCTCCTGGCAGGAGGCCTGCCCCTTGCTCCCTGCCCGGCCAGAGAATCCCAAGAAAGGAAATCAGTGTGAGGTCCAGTAACTGTAACAGGGATGAAGGGAAGGAGTCAAAGGAGGGGTGAAGGAGGCGAACTACCAACCCTGGCACTCCTTTGACCCCCGCACTCTGACCCCAGGATCACTGCGAGGACCTCTGACCCCGGTGCTCCTCGGATCCCGCATCAACTCCATACCGAGTTCCCCGCCGATACCCCGCGTCCGACTCACAGACGCCATTGCCCAGGGGCTTCTTACCCTGCTCCAAGCAGCCAGCTTTCTGTCCGCGCCAGGGGAGTCTGGAGCTGTTGCTGTCCGTTGCCACAGCAACCGCGGAGTGCCTCACAGCCTAGTAAAACGAGCAACGATTGGACAATGTGAGCGTCCTTAGCAACCGCCTGGCAAGCCCTATCCCACAGAAGAATTTGCTTTCCAGAAATTCATGCGATAACCTCTCTCCCCAAAGCCACCAGCCACCTGTCTTAGTTCCTTAAAGGCGTTTTGTGCATTATCTCACTGAATGCTTGCCTCCCCGTTTGGTGTGAAGAATCCCCTTTTCCAGAGGAGTTTTCAATCTGGGGTCTTTTAACCTCTTCTGGAGGTTCACGCATCAACCCTCACCAAGTTATATTTAAAAGTTTGTGTCCATTTACCCGGGAAGATTCTCAAAGGAATTGGAAATAAAACTCAGGCTGCCAGGTGCCTAAGACAGTTCACAAGAATAACTTTCATACACATCAACCCCATCTTCCTTCTCAGAAACCCAAATCATGTCTTAAGATACCTCCCAAAGACTTTAACCTCTTGACCTTCATTCATTCATTGATTTAATCAGTAACTACTGATCACAATTTTGAGTCATATATGTGTTACAGAGTCGCTTTTCTAAGTACTGAAAGATTGCCACTATCAAAGACAGTTCCTCATGCCTTAGAGCTTTGCTTCTGGTGTGGTAGAGGACAAATGCATACACAAGATCACAGATTGTAATAATAA
Source organism: Chinchilla lanigera (assembly GCF_000276665.1). NCBI lineage: Eukaryota > Metazoa > Chordata > Mammalia > Rodentia > Chinchillidae > Chinchilla > Chinchilla lanigera. The sequence continues at coordinate 3,949,471 of NW_004955484.1, forward strand.
AAAGTAGTCATATGATGGAGTATTGAGGGTGATAAGCCCTGGAGAGAGTGGTCAGGAATAGCTTTCTTGAGGAGATGGTATAGGAGCTGCGACATGAAAAACACCAGCTGTGTGTGCGTGCAGAGGGGAGCAGTGTGGGCAAAGGAAACAGAAAGGTGAAGATAGAAATGGGTTTGGGGTGTTTGAGAAAATGAACAGTTAATGCGGCTGCAACAGAGAGAGAATAGAGGGCTGTGGTTAAGACACAATCAGACAGCCCTTCCCCTGGCTCTTTGTGGGACTGGCTCCTCCTCCATATCCCCCCCCCCCATGCAATCTCCCATCATATGCATCATGCCCCTTCTTTTTTTCCTCCATAACCTTCTCTACTGTTTATTATCTGTGAGCTCTAGGAGAAGAGACTATGTTATTTGTATCCCAGTACCTACAGATGTAACTGACACTGGGTGGACACTAAATATTTGTTGACTGCAAGAATCTCCACAACACAGTACCAAGAACTGTGCATGATTTTAAGAATATAGCAGTGAACAAGACAAAGACACCACCTCTTTCGGGGAGCTTAAATGCTTGTGGAATAAATGAATTACAAACCATGTGGCCAAACCAATAGTGTGAAGAATTGAAACATTTAGACTAGAAGTGCTGTGGGAAGCCATTCAATGATTCCCTTGATAACTTCTTTATTATTTCAATTGTGTTTCAGTTCAATTAAACAAATATTTAATACCTGGTTTATACCAAGCACTTTTGTATGTAGCAATCAACAGGAAAAATGTCAACATTGCCTATAGAACTCACAGTCTATTGCTGAATTGTCTACTATGGTTGCCATTACATTGCCATTTCCTGGTGCCCATTGAGTTCTTGCTATGTGGCTGGTCCAGTGATGAGGGTAAGTCTTTTAAAAGATGCCAGAAAGTGTTCCACAAAATGATGTATTACTTAATCACAGAAGGATCAGACAAGTAAGAACTGGGCTGGGGATATAGTTCAGTGGCACAAGCGCCTGCCTGGCAAGCGCAAGGTCCTGAGTTCGATTCCCAGTACCAAGAAAAAAAAAAAGATGAGCAGACAAGTAAGAACTTTCTTACTATCTTTTCCACTGCTGCCTCCTATGCCCCAATTACAGAAGGGCCAGAAAAGAGTCCTCTAGTTTGGGGCACGGGTGCAGGGACATCAATGAGCCCAAGTAAAGACCACCAGAAAGACAGAAGAAATCGACCGTGCTTCCATTTCCCATCTGCAGAGGAGAAGCTGCAACTCTGAATTAAGTGAACAGTTTGGACCATCACCTTGGACAGAACATCTGAGTAACTCTATTGAGACTCTGTTTTGACACGTAGGAAGGTTCAGAATTCTTGTCATATGACTGAATTATTCATGAGAAGACAAATAATTTTCTCCACAGAGAAAATTTAAAGACAGACTAGAAGACAAAAATCAAGTTGCTTTCTGAAGGCCATCCACAGTACATGCTTTTGCGACTTAAGGGTTACATAAGAAATAAGAGGCTGTAAAGATGGACAGAAATGTGCTCACCTTGAAGTGTACAGAACAGAAGATACATAAGGTTAAAGATTAAAGTGCACAATACTGTAGGGAGAAAAGTGGCTCGTCTAAAGTCTCGCAGCCTCTCAGCCTCAGACATAAAATAATCCCCTAAAGTCAGAGGCCTTGCTGCAGTTGTGGAGAGGCAGCAGTTGGTGACAGTTGCAGCTGCTCCTGGGGCCCATCAGCAACTACATAGTGATGGGCGCCTGAACATATTGAGTTCTTAGCACCAGATAGATAGGTCTGAGGCAGGCAGGCAGGGAAGTAAGTCTTTCTGGGATAAAACAAACACAGCAGAAAGCTACTCAGCTGGAACTTCACATTTCACTGAAGGCTAACTACAGTATTAGAAAGTAGATAAAAGTTGAGGATCATTTTTATTAAAAATTTCTTTAAAAATGCTAACCAAAAGATGAAGGTTCTCCACTCTGCCTGACTCCAAGAATTTTCATACCTAGATTGGATAACAGACTGCGGCCAGCGCCGCATTCTACCACAGTTGGTGTCTTCTCATGTTGCAGCTCATATACCATCTCCTCACAAAGGCCACTCTTGACCACTTTCTCCAGGCTTATCACCCTCAATACTCCACCATAGGACTACTTTTTATTATTACAGTCTGTGATTTTGTGTATGCATCTACCGTCTACCGCACCAGAAGCAAAGCTCTAAGGCATGAGAAAATGTCTTTGACAGCTGTGATCTTTCAGTACCTAGAAAAGCAACTCTATAACAAATATATGACTCATAATTATGATCAGTAATTATTTATTAAATTGATGAATGAATGAAGGTCAAGAGGTTAAAGTCTTTGGCTCCAAGAGCTGCATGAAATATATAGAAATAGCATATTTAGATTGGATAAGAGACTGAGGCCAGGGCTGCATTCTTCCGAAGGTGTGAGCAGGTAACTGAGCCAGTGAACAGTGATGAGTATGAAGACTGAGCCATTTTTCAAACCTCAGAATGGTTAAGGAGGTCATTTACCCTTAGACACCAACCAAGCATTGTAAAGCATCTTAGAGATCAAGCTGGGTAGAAGTCTTAGAATATAGTAGATCCTGAGAGCACAAACACTGATTTTTCTGATGATTAAGAAAAGAAAGTTCTGCTTCTTACTAGCTGTCCAGAATTTGCTACTTCACCTCTGTGATGCATTTCCCTCTTCTGTAACACAGGGACAGCTCCCCTAGAAGACTGTTGAAGAAGGCTGAGGTTTGCCAAAATCGAGACTAACTTCCTTACCCGCTCTCTGTTCAATTTTGCCTGATCAAGACTCTTGGTTGCAAAGTAGAAAAATCCATTCACACTAGCAAATGAAAGAATTTGCTGAAAAATTTGCACCAGAAAGTCAGACAGAACCAAAGCAGACCTCATCTCTCTGTCTTTCTTGGGGCTAAAACCCCCTCTATTTATGCCTTTCCCCTCCATATAAACTTCAATTTTCTCCTTCACTTTAGACCCCCATCTTTTTCTACTTCTGTACCTAAATGTTCCAAAGCCAACCCAGTTCCCCTCATGTCCACCTTTTACTTTGCATCTCTGACTCTGAGTACAGAGGATTGAGTAGTGTTCCTAAAAAAAGGCATATCTTTATATCTTAATACTCTGACTCTGTGTGTGTTGCTTTATTTGGAAAAAGAGCCTTTGCAGATGTAATTATTTATTTATTTATCTATTTTTTGTTTGTTTGTTTGTTTGTTTTCCAGTACCAGGAATAGAACTCATGACCTTGCGCTTGCCAGGCAGGTGCTGTGTCACTGAGCTAAATCCCCAGCCCCTTGCAGATGTAATTAGATTAATGGTCTTGAGATAAGTTCATTCTAAATTAGCCACAGATAGGCCCTAAAGCCAATGACCTTGTAAGAGAAGGAACAAGAGGAAGGACATAGATACATAAAGAATAGGAGTTGGAGAGATGCACCAAAGAAGCCAAGGAATGTCAACAACCCCTAAAGCTGTAACAGGCAAAGAAGTGCTCTACCCTAGAGCCTTCAAAGGCTTATACTTACATCATTGCTTACACTTTGATTTTGAATTTCTGGCCATGGCAGATTAAATCTCTGTTGCTTTAAGCCAGCAGTTTGTGGTCAGTTGCTCCAGCAGCTATAGAAACTAATGCAAGTCTTAGCCCCTAATAGTTAGAAAAGAACCTGGTTGATTTAGGCTGACTCAGCTGTAACACATCCCTGGTTCATCCAATCTTATCTTCTGCCAGAAAGATGAGTCACTTGAGATGAATGTGCTACCAGGACACACTCCTATGTGGGCAATACTTAGAAAGTAGAGGTATACTGCACAGGAACCCCAAAACCCACCTACTGCAGAGGATATCCCTAGTCATCCAGGTGACAAACTTCATTTTCAAAATCTCTCCTCCATCTCCATATCCTGTTCTTCCAGTTCTCTCTTCTACACATTTTTTTTCGAAACTTACCACTTCTTTCCAACCCCCTTGCTCTAGCTCAGACCAGCTTTGTGTCTTGCCCTGGTCTTCTGCCACTGTTCTCAAACTGTATAGCAAGACACCCCAGGGTACCGGAGAGAATTCACAAGAGTGTCTCAGGACCTTTCAAACTTTTGGGAAAATCATAGTAACATCTGTTGGATGCTGTGCAAGCGACTAGCTTGAGGTAGTTCAGTTTCAACATTAGGTTATTATACTTTTCTCAATAATATACACTCTGCTCAAAGCTGAGTCCATAGAAAATCAATATGGAAAAAAACAATAAGGGTGGTGTGTCCAATAAAGTTCCAAGCCTTGAGAAAGCATATAGCAGCCAACATGCACTGAATTGTTTGCACATAAATATTTATTAAGCCATATGGACCTGACTACTTAATAAATGGAATTGTTAGTTATATCTTTTGGCCCTCAGATGCTGTGAAACAATTACTAAGATATTGAAACTGTTGCTCACTTTTTCACTCTCATTTCACTGGAAGTAGACGATGGAACTGGCTCCCATTTTTAAGATGAGCCATATATAACACATCATTAGTGCCCTCTGGGGAAGAAGATTAGCTGGGCTACTCTGAACAGAATGAATTTCTGAGATCATTTGCTGTGTCACACAGAAAATATGTTTCTTTTGCTTCCTCTTGTGGGAATGTCTAATATGTCCACATCAATTCAAAGAGCATGCATTGAGCATCTAATAGGTGGCCTAGAATAAAAAACGTAAGACCCAAGAACAGGTTAGAGACTCAGGCCTACTATTTATTTACTTTATGTCCTGAAGCCAGCTCCTTCACCTCTCTGAACTTCAGCTTCTGCAGCTATTAAAAGGTACAATGCAGTCATTAAAATGTGTTATTTATGAGTCTACTACATGCTCAGCACCGCTTTTTACTGTAAGGCAGTGCTGTCGCACTTTTGTTTTCTTGTTAGCACTCACCTGAGGAGCTTTTTAAGACATTCTTATCCTCATTATACCCTCACATTTTAATACCAGGAGCCAGCAGGAGGGGGATCCTGGCTGGCAATGGAGCCACCAGTGGATGTCGTTTGCTGGCCGAGAGCTTAAGGAGAGAGGACAGAAAAGCAGAGCCCAGTGAGCACAGGTTATGCTGCGGTCAGAATCATTTTGAAGAATGAATAGCATAGAAAAACACTTCATTAACAGCAGACTTCTAAGCAATTGGGAGGAATTATTATGTATAAAATGCTCCGTTTAGACATTGGAAGCAGAAGATGATTAAGCCCTGGCTCCAGGTATCAACATTTTTTCCTTTGGACAGTAGCTGAAGATGCTGAATTCTGGGAAAGGTTAATACAACCAAAGATATCAGGTATCTAGATACCTAATAGACCTAGAAGAGAGAGAAATGTTATAAGTAAGGAAGTGATATGTATGCCAGGCGTGGTGGTGCACACCTGTCATCCCAGCATTCTGGGAGGCTGAGGCAAGAAGACAGGAAGCAAACTCCAAGCCCAATCTGGGTAACTTAGCAACTTAGCAAGACCCTGTCTCAAAATTCAAAAAGAAAAAGGGCTGGAGATGTAGCTCAGTGCAATGGCCTGGATTCAATCCCAGTAATGTGGAAAAGAAGGAAGGAAGGAGGGAAGGAAGGAGGGAAAGAGAGAGGGAAGGAAAGAAAGAAGGAAAGAAGGATGGAAGGAAGGATGAAGGGTGCCTACCATTTCAGAATTGCTTACTAGATCCTCTGTGCTAAGAGCTTTATGCACTTGAATCCTCACAGAGATGCTCTCTTCATTTCAAGAATGAGGAATGGAGGCCAGAATGTGCAAGAGATGTGTCCCAAATCACACAGGGAGCAAGGAGCAGGATTTAGGTCTCTATGCCTTGCACCAAGGTCCCAGCTAAGATAACATAAACTGTTGACCCTCACACCCTGCTGATACCATCTGGTACTTACAGCACTCCATTCTGTACACTCGACCCTCTATCAAGGATTTCTATTTATTCCATCTGTAGAACTGGACTTCAGCAGGGCATTAGACTTAAATTCAACAATAGGAAGATTTTTAATGCTTTCAATCTTAATGCTTTCACAACGCCTGTGAACAAAAGCTATGATGACCATGTTTGGTTACTCATTGTCTTGTTTGTAGCAAAAAAATATATCTTCCTTTATGTTCTAAGGATCAATCAATATGTCTTAACATATGTCTGGATTGGAAGAGAATTTAAAAGCAGATTTTATTTTGTTTCTGGATTCTTAAAAAATTCAAATCCAGGGATTGCCAACAGGACTACCCTACAAGTAAAGAACTGTCAAGAGGAAGACCATAGAGAAACATTTGTCAAATAGAGACACCATTGCTGAGAGACAGGAGGTATAACTTAAAGAGCAGTATACATAAACACCCAGGGCTAGGGACTGATTCACAATAAAAAGGTATCATATAGCTCAAGAACTGGAAATGTAGTAGAAAAGGCCTAAGGCTTAAAAGAGGTGAAGTCAGAGGTCAGTGAAAAATCCCTCCAATCAACCATTAAGTATATACAATTGTAGGCAGAGGATTTGGTTTTTGTCAGTAGACAGATAAGGCAAAAGTATCTCCTATTAAGAAAGTACTTGATAACGTACATGATACAATTATAGATGCACCACAAACCTGCACCCCCAAACTGTATAAGTGTTATACCCCATGATTGGCCCCTGGATAGAGCTTAGAATCAAGGGAAGTGAGGCACACAGACATGCAAATATTGATGCATGACACAGCACAGGACAAATAACACTGTGATGACTTAAAAACACGCAATAAACACAAGGATTGTTAAGATGGGCAAGGCCTTGGCCAGATGGAGTTGTCCAGAATGCTTCAGGGGAAGCTGTACCTGAAATGGTCATTGAAGGAGCAGTAAAACTCAATCCGCTCATCCTCTGATTGACTCCTTAAACCCTGTTTCAATGCTTGCTCCTTAGAAGTATCTTAGTTACTTTCTTCCTCGCTGAAGCACAATACAGCAGGGGGAAAGGTTCATTTTGACTCAGTTTGTAGAGGTTTCAGTTCATCATTGGCTGGCTGCAAGGCAAGATGCAATGGCAGAGGGGCAAGGCTGCTGCAGAGAGCTGCTGGCCACATGGCAGGTAGAAAGCAGAGATGAAAGGGAAGAGCCGGGGGTGGAGATAAATCCTTCCTGGTCATTCTCTCAGTGACCCACCTCTTCTAACCAGGCCATACCTCCTAACAGCAAGTCGGTTATAAAGCCCCATAATCCAAACACCTTCTAGAAGCCTTGCCTGTGAACCATAAGGCTCTTGGGGGGACATCTCAGTATAAATCATAACAAGATTGTGCGAGCCACTGTGGGACTACCAAAAGCCCTCAGTTCCTTTATTTTATTTATCCAGCTATTTAACAGCTGCCCAGAGAGTACTTAACTCCCTGCAGGCCCTGGTGTGCTACTGTGAACAAGCTAGTGGTCCAGAGAGCAGAGGAGAAGGAGAGGTAGGCTTCCAGGTCAAGGAATAACATAGCTGTAAACTGCTCACCTGGGTTTACTTGTGATGAAGGTGGTGACTTTTGAAATAAAATTTAATCTTAGATCCTTGGGAATAAAAGCCCTGAGAGTGACAAAGTTAAGAACTACATAAAGGAGAAAATGGAGATGAGTTACAACTTTGTATTTAGGGAGAAGGAGGTACAACAAAACGATTTGTGAGATGCCCAGACCAGATAATCTAAAAGAGAAGGAGATGACTGATTTGAGTCCAGTAAATTTTGTTTGGCTCTGATAATTACAATATCCTGTTATAGAGATGGAAAATATATATGAGAATTCATCCATGGATTCATATAAGCATACACCTCTCAGCCAGGCATTCAAGACCCTATGAACTGTGTCAGGTACAGCGGACAGGGAGGAAGATCCACAGTTGTATATTTTCCAAGCAAAGTAATGACACTGTAACTGTGGCACAGCCACGGTTCGTAGAAGTTCATCTTTATTTCCGCCCCATTTATAGCTGTCATAATAAAGTAGGTCATCCTTACAATTCATTTGAGAAGTAATGTAGAGCAAGTAAGGTTAGTTTTCAGTTTAAAGGTGGAGACACTGAGATCAAGAACTTGACCAAATCCGAGCATTATTTAGGAGGGGAGCTCGGAATGGAATTCGCTGTCTGCAGTCAGGAGGTCAGCCTCCTGCACATTCTCTTATCTTTAAATAACACTTCGTGCGCAGGAATGCCTTGAGGCCATAAGAGGATCCTAACAGCCTGATTAATGGAGCTGCTTATAACTTATTGAACACAGCTTTGTCCCACATGATGTTGAGCTTCAGGTCACACCTTTAAGGAGAGTCTAATAGAAGTTCTAAGATTAAGGCCTTTCCTTACTATTGGGGGGGAAAAAAAGCAATTAACACAAGTCACTAGGGAGAGAGTCATCAAGAACTGGGAAGATGAGCTGACATGGGTGTGCATATCTGTAATCCCAACCCTATAGGACAGTGATGACAAATCTTTCAGAGACCAGTGCCCAAACTGCAACCCCAAACCCACTTATTTATAGCAAAGCGCCAACACTGCAATTAAACTGGGATACTGAGGTTTTAGTTTAGAAAAAAACTACTCAGACATTAACACCTTTTGTCTTAAAGGAAACAAATAACACACATGCCATAGGTTCTCCACTACTGCTATAGGAGGCTGAGGCAGGAGGATTGCAAGTTTGAGTCCAGCCTACGCAACTCAGTGACTTAATGAGAGCTTGTCTCAAAATTTAAAAAAATTTTCAAAAATGAGATGAAAAATGAACAAAGCATTCGAAGAAAGGCTCATGCCTGAGTCACCACAACTTAATGAAAAGGTCCCAACCTGCCTAGATGGGGTAAAACAAAGGAGGTGCCTGCTGATACAGACATACCGTGGGCCCTAGCCTGCCTTCAGCCTGGAGACAAAGCAAGGAAATCATAATTACCTCTCCATGTGCTTTACCATTTCCAAAAGTACCTTTTGACAAGTTTAAGGTCTTTGTAGGCACCACAATGGGGAAGCCCTGAGTTACCAGAGGTATCATCCATTCCCCGTTCAACCAATGCTATGAGCTTTTTCTCCTCAGAGGTGGGGACTGAAGTCAGGGTTTTCACCCTGAGCTACATCCTGAGCCCCCTCCTCCTTTTCAACTTTTTTTTGAGACAGTCTTGCTAAGTTGCTGAGGCTGAACTTAGATTTTGCAATCCTCCTGCCTCAGCCTTCCAGAGTGCAGTGCTTACAGGTGTGCAGCATCATGCTCAGCTTTTTGAGCCTTTCTGAGTCCCAGGCAGTGTAAATTGCCTGGATCATACACAGACTTTAGGTCGTGATATCATGGGATGAGTTCTGGACTTTGAAGCTCTGCTCTGCTATTTACTAGCCAAATCATCCTAGGCAAGTGATCTGTCCTCTCTGATCATAGTCCTGAAGTCTATAGAATTGGTCTAATGTTGTGGTATCTGTCTTTAGTGTTCCAAAATGTTCTTGAGTTCAAGGGAGGTTGTGGTATTAATGTCCCCTGTAAACTACAGAGCTCCTGCCTGGCACTCTTGCCCCTTGTGACATTGGGTGCCCATAGGTTCGTTATGCAGATATGTGACCCCTGTGTGGGACCCAAGTCTTTAAAAGGTAAGGGGCCAGAAATGGAGGCAGGCACTGTACTAGGGGTCTTTCATAAACTGAGGGCTGAATGCCAGAAAGAAACCTGAAAGTTTTACTTGAAAACACTCCATCACCTTTATCTCACCATCAGACCAACCCTGAGGCTTTGGGGAGTCTGCAGGCCCCTGGCCTCATTAGACAAGCAGATGGACAAAGGACAAGGGTTAATGGCAGCTGGTGATAACCCTGATGCAACTTAGTCCTAGTGGGTAGCCCTCTGGAGATGGTTATGACTTTGAAAACTGAAGGGTTGACTTTTGCTGGGACATGAACTCAAAGTAAAATCTAAAATTATGTCAGGAGTTAAGAAAAAATAACTCCTCCTTATAGGAGTTGGGAAAGGGGAGAGATAAAAATTCGTATAGAGTTGTACCAATGTTGCCAACTATTTAAGTCAAATAATGCCGACTGCAGTCATACAGGGAGCCATGGCATAGAGAAGACACGAAAGAGGAGCATTTTGAAGTAGTCATAGCCTTTCCATTATTGAGCGCAAAACTGGTTGCCTTAGTGGAGCAACATAGTGGCTGATATGTGTGTGTGGATGAGTCACACACACACTTGTGTATGTATATTTCTGAACAGCCAGGATGAAGAAGAGAGTACAACTAAGCTCAAGTGGATAAAGTAGAATTGCATATGTGTTTAGCCCTTGCGTTCTTCCTATGTCTGAGCTACTGTCTTGGTCGATCAAGGTCTGACCTTGCTACTCAGCTCACCATGAACAGTCTTTCCTGCTGCTAGCAACTCTAACCGCTGGAGTTATCAAGCGTCAGGTTAAGACAGAGATGTTCTATACCATGGCTAACTGGGATTCCTAGAGTGTGAAAACGCCAGTGGTTTGGTCACAGCTACTGCTTCCATCAGATGATCCATGAATATTTCCCGGCTTGGAATAACAGTTCCTGTTCCCTGCTCAGAAAATAGTTTCATTATTTAGGAGCTCAGGAAATAAAACAGTTTCCAAATCAGTGGTGACTATTTCTGCACAGTCTCTGCTTTCTCCCACAGCTAGCACAGCTACATTGAGCTACTAATGGCTCAATATTCATGAATATGCAAAGAGAGCATTAATCTTCTTGACTGATTAATCCAGTGACATTGATCCAAATCCTTGCTTGTGAGCACTCTTAGACCCACAGTTTCTGTTCCCATCTCTTGGTTCCATACCTCTTAGCCTTCCTTCTGTCTTGCATTGAGCAGCAAATGATAAATAAAAGGGCTCCTGATCACAACTGTTCCTGAATTTCTTGGCAGCTGTCTGAGAGTTTCACAAATTTATCCTGCACGTTTAAACTTTAATAATGAAGATTGTAGACTTATGTGAACAAGTGGCAGATGGAATTTGAAAGCCAATTTATTTTGTTCATTAAAATTTAGGACAGCCCTATTATGCAATCAAACCCAAGGGACACTTTTCTCATCTAATGAAAAAAAAAACAACCAGGCTATCCCATGCAAGAAAGAATTCAATTTTACATTTAAATGCCATCCCAGAAGTATGACAGGGGCTCTCTGTATTATAAAAGTTTAAAGAAGATGAGGTTTAGCTGGAGAATTTTTTGAGAGCATCTATGATCAAAGTGGAAAAATGAATGGAGAAGGTGATATCTTGATGCGGAGCAGCCTTGTGAGAAACCCTCAGCCGGAAGAGCCAGGTAAGCTGCAGCAGATGTCCCAACCCACATGAACAGCGAGATAAAAGATGCCCTTGTTTTAAGCCACTAAAAAGAGAAAACTGAATAGAGATTTTGTTGAACAGTCACACATACTCCTGGGCAAGTACATTTCCTCCTTACATTCTTTCTTCCTCTCATCTCTCTAACTTTATACAAACTATTCAGCAAGTGGACAGGGTCTGGCCACCAGGCTCTAGGTCATGGGTAGCTTTTTTTTTTTCCTCACCAAAACATGACCTGCAGAGAGATATGCACCCCCATCGAGGTAGGCACATTGCACGTGCATGCAGTTTCACTGACTCTTTCAGAGAATAGTTTTGGAGGGAACACCAGTTTCTTTTTGAGGTAAATAAATTCCCATTAGCCATTAAATATAGAGTGAGGGTACTAATATTCACCATAGTGAATGAAAGCATTCGGAGCTAGCACTGGAAGAGCTTTGAATTTTGCCCTCAAAGATTTGAACATTATTGTGTAGGTGACTGGGAACTATTCTGAGATTTCTGAAGATGGAGTTGATGTTAAAACAGTAGTTGATTGATAGCACTAGGAATAATAAAAAGAAAGGAAAAAAGTAATATAGGGCTAGCCAGAGGCAGTGTGGAGGAGGGAAGGGAAAATAACAATGTCCCTGGGGAAGCGGAATCTTAGAAATTCATGACTAGTTGAATAGGTGATGGAGAAGAAAGTGGATGCAATTTCTGGACATTAATTGTGGTAGTGACTGGGCATGGTGGTATGTGCCTGTAATCCAGTACTCTGGGAGGCTGAGGCAGGAGGATCACAAGTTTTAGCCCAGCCTGTGTATTTTAGAGACTTAGAAAGACCCTGTCTCAAAATAAATACTTGTTTTTATTATTTTTTTTTTTTAAATTTTTTTCCGGTACCAGGAATCGAACTCATGATCTCGTGCTTGCCAGACAGGAGCTGTGCCACTGAGCTGAATCCCCAACCCCAAATACTTGTTTTTAAAGAGCTGGGGATGTAGCTGAGGGCCTTGGGTTCAATCTCCAATATCATAAAAACAAAAACAAACAAACGAACAAAAACACCCTTAAGGAATATAAAATAAAATACAGTTTGAGGAATCGGAAAAGGTGATCATACACTCACATTTTAAAACGTTTATTATCCTTTTGTGTATCATAAATTTTCCAGAGAGATGTAAAAGAAATGTCTGCCTTCCTACTACGAGGGGAGAGGAGTGACATACCAAGTACAATGCCCACTTAGAGAGTAAGTGAGTTCATTAGGGCTTCCTCACAGAGCAACAGATGACTTGCAGGCTATAGCAACACCACCCAAGTCGCCAATCCCCCTGTGCTAGGCTACTGGTTTTGGTTTTGTAAGGCACTGATTAAAACATTAAAAGCAGAACTGAAAGCAAGAAGGATCCTAAGCAAAAGTTTTGTGTACTCCACTTGCAGCTCACCCTTAGCAGGAAACACAGCTGGTCTCAATAAACACTGTCCAGGCCAAATGACAAGCGTCACTCCTCTCCCCTCGTAGTAGGAAGGCAGACATTTCCTTTACATCTCTCTGGAAAATTTATGGTACACAAAAGGATAATAAACGTTTTAAAATGTGAGTGTATGATCACCTTTTCCAATTCCTCAAACAGTACTTTATTTTATATTCCCTAAGGGTGTTTTTGTTTGTTTGTTTTTGTTTTTATGATATTGGAGATTGAACCCAAGGCCTTTGCACTCAGCTCCATCCCCAGCTCTTTGAAACAAGTATTTGTTTTGAGACAGGGTCTTTCTAAGACTCTAAATTACACAGTCTGTTGCTGTGCAGCTTGGCACGCGGCCGCAGCACGGGGCCCTGGTGGGTGGTGGGGCACAGCATGGAGTTACTTTGGCTAGGGCTTGGAGGGCGATTCTCGCCACGCTTTGGTATATGTGATGAAAATGTCACTTTACCTCTTGATCTTCCTTCTGCAAACCAACGACCCTAGTTCTTTCATGAAAAAAGCGCCAGGCAAATTCCAATAAAGGGCATACTATGATAGATGTGACTAGAACTTACCCCTCAAAGCTGGCAAAGCTGATGAGGAAAGTCTGAGAAACTGCCACCTGAGAGAGGAGTCTAAGGAGATATGACCACTACACGTCATGAGGGATCCTGTAACAAGCAAGGACATACAATAGGTAAAAACTGAGGAGATGTAAATAGATGGTAAATTAAGTACATGAATAGTAATGTATCGATATTGGCTCATTAGTTATAACAAATGTACCACAGTAAGGCGTTAATAACATGAGAAATGATGAGGACAGGGACACGGGAACTGTCTGTACTACCTGCTCAATTTCCCTATAAACCTACAGTTGTTCTGAAAACTGAAGACTACTTTTTAAAGAGTTTGTTCTATTAAAGCTTTTGTTATCCCCCAAAACCTGTTATGGGAGTTGGAAGACAATGAGGATAAATAAACTCTGGTTCCCTCCCCACCAATTACTCCACTATGCATTAGATTATCACCAGTGTTACAGGATAACTCTATCATCTTTTCACCCCCTATCTGGGGAAGAAAGCTGAGGTGGAGGAAAACACCTTGTTGCCTACCCTTAAAAGCTACAGTTCCTGGCATTGATGTCAATGACAAGAGGCAAAGAGGCGCGATTGAGTGAGACAGTGATAGGATGGCGGAGGGGAAGATGGCTGAGCAGAGCGTGGCTTCTTAATAGCTGTACCATAAGCTTGTGCCTCAAATCTCTGCTTTGAGGATTCATCCCACAAACACGTACTCAATACCCACTCAATACTAACCAGGTACTGTTAGACACTAGGACTATGACAACAAACACATCTCAGCTTCTGCCCAATGCGAGCTCACAGTCTACTCTGGAGACAGGATGGCAAATAATTACAGTACATCGTGAGAGAGGGATATTGTGTGTAAAAATGAACAGAAGTGTTTCAGGAGTGCTGGGCAGGGGGCAATGAACTATAGGGTGATACTAAGGAGAAGGCTCTTGAACTGGGCCATCAAAAATAAGTAGGCTTTTACTATGTTAAGGGAGAAAGAGGTTCTCTAGAGAGAGGATAGCATTTGCAAAGACATAGTGACATTCAGCAGCTGTCAAGGAAGTGGCAGCTGGAACATCAGGCAAGGACTCATTCTTGGAAGCGGTGATAATGGTCCACTGGAGAGGAGGTGAGCTGGAATTGGTAGGGGGCTACTGTAGTGATTCCGACTGGCGATGAGGAGACTCTGCAGTCATAAGGGAATAGTGAACAATGCCCCAGCTCTCCTGCCTTCTCATTCCTCCACCAACACATTCAAGCTAAACACACTCTGTTCTCCAATCCTCTGCCCTAGACAGTGCAGGAAGCCACACCAGCCAGAGGACAGCAGCATCCAGATTCCTTCTTATTATTGATCTGAGGTCCAGGCTCATGCCCATTTCAGAGTTCACTGAAGAATCCACTTGCTCAGCCACTTGCTAGTTGCCCCCAGCTTCCCCCAGGGCAAGTCCTTTCAGCTCCAGCTGTTAGAAGGGGACCATGCTCACGGTCTGCCTAGGAGTGGTCTCTCGTAGCTTCTGGTGTTGAAATTGAGAAGCTGCAGAGACTATTGCTTAATAATCATGTTATTTCCAAGAAGACGTGGTCAAGGCCACAGACATGCAAGCTTCCTCTTCCTTCGACGTGTGGCACCCGGTTTGTTCTGAAGTCAATTGGCCCCATGAAACCTCAGGGGTTTGGTCCCAAAATTGTTTCTGACAAGGCGCATAGCTCAAGGAATACAAGTTCTGTGACCAGGAGCATTCCCCCATGACTTTGCTGCTCTGGTTGCCTCTAAGAAGAGGCAGGTGAAGGGCATAGACTCTGGAGCGCCCAGACTTGACTTTGAGTCCTGACTCCCCCACATACTAATTGTATGACCTTAGCCAAGTTACTCTATTTCTTCATTTCCACTTCCTCCTTTCCAAAAACGACCTTAACAAAAGTACTTCTTGCAAAGAGCTGAGGTGAGAGTTACTACCCTTTAGATCATGTAAATGACACAGCCTGGCACATGGTGATCAAAGTTAGCTGTAGGGGGGCTGGGGATTTAGCTCAGTGGCAAAAGCGCCTGCTTGGTAAGCGCAAGGTCGTGAGTTCGGTTCCCGGTACTGGAGAAAAACCACAAAAAAAAAAAAAAAAAAAAAGTTAGCTGTAGGTTCCTCTTGCAAGGCCATCCTGCTCCAGCTTTACCCTACACCTCTGGGAGTGTTACACCACAGCAGTACACACCTCGAATAGCTGCTGCTCATATGGCTAGAGGTTGGGGGCGCAGCACATAATGGTGACTGGTTAGAACTCAATTGCCAGGTTATGAATCCCAGCTATAGAATTTTCTAGTTACCTATGCAAATAACATCATCTTTGAGTTCAATTTCCTCATGTGTAAAATGGAAGCAATAATGGAAACTATCTTCTAGGGTTACTGCAAGGAGTAAATAAGATTGATCCATAATGATAGCTGTAGCTGGAGTTCGTTCATTCTTGTGGCTATGTAGTAGTCCATGTTACAAATATATGGGATTTATTCATCCAGTCTACTATTCATAAAGGTTTGGGTTTTTTCTACTTGGAGCTATTACAGAGTGGTACTATGAACATCTTATATCTTTTGATGACTATGTGTATGCAATCTCTACATTGAGGGTATCAGCTCTTGATTTCTGCGTCAGAGAGTGTCAGCTTTAGTAGATACTGCCAACCAGTTTTCCAATGTGGTTTTCAATTTGAATCCCTACTAGTAGTTCATGACAATTCCGTTGCTCTATATCCTTATCAGCACTTGGTATGCTCTGAAGTTTTCTTATAGCCATTCTAGTGGGTCTATATCACTACCACATTGTGGCTTTTTCCATTTACACAGCCCTGGTGCAAATGTTGCACACCTTTCCATGTGTGTGCTAAATACAGAGCCTGGTATGAAGCAAGCGCTCAGCAAATGTTAGCCACTACCGTTATTCTAGTTCTCTGGTCGCTGAGGTATAAATCTGTAAGTAGGGACACAGGCAGAGATTTCTGGAAGCTTTGGAGACTTTTAAACTCTCCTGGGCCACTTTAGTTCTCCATGTGTGCCTTTTCTCCTGCCCACATCTCCACAGATTTCCTGTAGATAATGCTCCTCCCTCTCCTCCAGCCCAGACATGCCACAGAATAGGAACTGGAAGCTAAGTAGGACTTGTGACCTCTACCTCAAACAGGTTGTCACACCTGCTCATTTCTGAGAGAGGCCACTTCCCAGATGAGATGTGTCACTTCCAAGAGCCCTAGTCCCTAAGATTCTAGATCACCCTGATTCTCATCCATTTAACCCCACCTCCCTCTGGCTTCTTCCTGATGAATGGCTTTGACAACTTTCTCATTATTACAGCCTCTGGTCCAAATCTGACTTGAATCTTTAATGTCTTTCGTTAGGAAAGATGCATTACTTGGTTTTTAAGATACACACACAATTCCCCTTGCAAAGCCAGTATCCTGAGGGGTTTGTTAATGCATCAAGCCACAGACCTCTTAGGAAAATTCCACGATGTCCCCAAAACAAAAAGACAGTTAAGCTCTACGCTCCATACCCCCAGTTTAGCTCCTACTAGTGAGCTTCGGGAGAAAAGAGAAAATGGCATTGTGTAATTGGAGGTGGAGTCACATCTTTTAGATTCTTTGGAAAGAGAGAAAATGAAGGCAACTCAATTTTCAAACCAGGTCAAGCATTTTTATCTATGTTTATATAAAATAGTCTTTATTATGTAATGTAATAGATATAATTGCATCCTCTAAGTAGTTTGGTTCAGAATTTCTCTTAGATTGAGACCTACCTCTTTTGGGAAAATTTTTTGTTATATTCACATGGATTAAAATGTGAGACCTCTGTTACCAAGGCCCTTGAGGAGCAGAAATGCTCTGGAAAAGACAAGGGAATGAATGTGCTGATTACAACGGAGATTGAAGGGAGGAGAAAGAAACAGGGAGGTTGTGAAAGCTGAATAGATGGCTAAGGGCTGTTCACTGAAATATGTGACCCCTTGAGTCTTCAAGAAAGCTGCTTATTTCATAAAAGGCACAGTGCAAATAGAAGTTCATGTTTTGCAGAAATCCTTCAAGGAACTAAGCTTGGCTTGCATAGAATTAAGAAAACCTGACTACAAGAATCACAAAGGAAGGGACAAAAAAAATTAAGCTCTTTGGAATCCAGGCTCCTTGTCATGGTTTTTCAAGGACTTTTTTGGTGTTAGCACCAAAAGTCTCACATTTCAAGTAACCCTTCCATCCCAGGCAAACGCTAGCTCAGCTATATATATGATTGAGTGTTTGAGTTGCATTTGTCTAAATTTCCTAAGGCCAGGGAAGTCTCAGTTGACAATTGAATTATAACTAAAATAGTACATATACTGTTCAACTTTCTACATATACACATAGACATAGACATAGACATAGACATAGACATAGACACATAGACATATAGACATGTATGTGCCCAAAAAGTATATGCTAAAATGCTAAGTGCTTTCTGACAGGTTAAATCGCCCTCCTGATCAAGAATTTCAGCTTTTCTCCATGGTTTACTTGAGATTTTGCTTTCTTTTATGCATTGAGGTAGAACCACAACATTGCCAGATTCCGCTTAAATCCTCCAATTCAGCAGCCTTTCCTCTGGAAGACATGTTCTCATCCCAGACCTTTGAGAGGGAGACAGTAAGCAGCAGTTCAAGAACTCCTTCTGAGATCCCTCTACTCCCCTTGCCTGTGTATGTTATTTGGGGAAGCTAATCTGAGGAAGACGTAGATTAAGAGTCTGGATCCACAGGGTGTGATGGTGCACACACACTTTCAATTAAGGTAGTAGAACCTGGGTATGTTTTAGAGTAAAACGTTCTTGGATTGTAATTTCACACTTGGTAGAAACTGGCCTTATGGCCTTGGGCATATTCCCTGTGACTGGAGGGGGTGGGTGTTGTGGATAGAACAGGTTGAGAAAAAAAATCAGGACTTCAGTACAGGATAATATTAAGAAGAGATTTCTCAGTTGGAGATAGAAGTGTGGGGTCACTGACACTTGGATGGTCTGTAAAGCCATGACCATGTAAGATTAGCAGAGAGTAATGACAGAAACAGAAATGCCTACATGGCCATGGGTTTGCCACTAAACCGAGACTGGCTGTCTTATATTCCCTCCTCTACTTGTATTCAATCAATCCATTGCAAGAGAACTCTTGGTGCTTCTCCTTCAAGGAGGCAGTAGGTGTAAGACAGGAACATTCAGGCTTGGAGATAGAAGAGGGGCTGGGATTCAGCTCTGCCAATTCTGAGTGTGTTCCTTTGGGCAAATAACTTAATCTCAGTGGGCCTCAGTTTCCTCATCTGTAAATTGGAGATGATATTAACTCCCTGGCTGAGTTCATTTAGGCTGCTACAATAAAAATACCATGGATTGGGTGCAAATATTTATTTCCCATAGTTTAGATAGTTGGGAAGTCCAAGATCAAGCTTCCAGCAGATTCAGTATCTGGTGGGGACTCACATCCTGGTTCACAGATGTCCATCTTTTCACTGTATCCTTTCACAGCAGAAAGGATGAGCAAAATCTCTGGGGTCCCCCTTCTTTTTGGTGCTGGGAATTAAGGCCAGGACCTTTGTACTGAGCTACATTCTCAGCTTTTAAAATTTTGTGGCAGGTACTATTAATATAACTCACAGATTCAGAGAGAATATTCCTAAAATTCATCTGGAACCAAAAGAGACCCAGAATAGCAAAGGCAATCCTTGGGCAAAAAAGGCAAGGCAGGAGGCATCACAATCCTTGACTTTATATTACAAAGCTACTGTGATAAAATCAGCAAGGTACTGGCAAAAAAACAGACCTGAGGATCAATGGAACAGCCTAGAAGACGCAGCCACAACCACAAACATACTCAGCCACCTTACCTTTGACAAAGGGACCAAACTTGTTCACTGGAAGAAAGATAGCCTCTTTAACTAATGGTGCTGGAAAAACTGATCTCCACATGCTAAGGACTAAAACTAGACCCATGTCTTTCACCATGCACTAAGCTAATGTCAAAATGGATTAAAGATCTAAATATTAAAACAGAAACACTAAATCTACTGTAAGAGAAAGCAGGTAGAAATCTTGAAGACATAGGGATAGGCAGAGGGTTCATGAACAAAAACCAAACTGCACGGGAAATACTTCAAAGAATCCACAACTGGGATCTCATTTTACTGAAAAGTTTTTGCACATCTAAAGAAATCACCAACAGAGTAAAAAGAAAACCCACAAATTGGGAAAAAATTTTAGCTGGCTCTCCCTCAGGCAAAGGACTTCTATATAGAACATATAAAGAATTTAAAAAATAAGCCCCCCCCCAAATTGAAAGACCCAATCCAAAAATGGGCACCTGTGGTGAATACACACTTCTCAAAAAAAGAAATACAAATGGCAAATGAATATATGAAAAAATGGTGAACATCACTAGTCATTCGAGAAATGCAAATTAAAACAACACTGAGGTTGCCTCTCACCCCAAAAAGAATGGCTATCATCAAGAAATCAAAGAGCCGCAGGACTGGGAATATAGCTCAGCGGCACAAGCACCTGCCTGGCAAGTGCAAGGTCCTGAGTTCAATTTCCCATACCCCTCCCTCTCAAAAAGAAAGAAATCAAAG
>NW_004955484.1:3969582-3985791 GCF_000276665.1 Chinchilla lanigera
GCCTGGCAAACATGACTTCCTGAGTTCGATTTCCAATAAAAAAAAAAAAAAAAAAGAGTTCTAAAAAAAAAAAAAAAAAAAATCAACCAATAACAAATTTTGGAGGGGCTGTGAGGAAAGAGAAACACTTCTCCACTGTTGCTGGGAGTGTAGATTAGTGAAATCACTGTGGAAATCAGTGTGGAGATTCCTCAGTAAGCTAGGATTAGAGGTCCCATTCAACCCAGCTACTCGCCTTCTAGGTATTTTTCCAGAAGAACTGAATATGTGCACCCATATTTATAGCAGCACAATTTGTCATAGCTAAATCTTGGAAACAGCCCAAATGCCCATCAGCTGAGCAATGGATAAAAAAGTTGTGATATTTTTATATAATGGGCTATTAGTTACAAAGAAAGAGAAACTCGAGGCTTTTATAGGTAAATGGGTGCAACTAGAGACCATACTCATAAGTGAAATAAATCAGACTCACATGTATAAACATCATATTGTCTTCCTAGTGTAAGAACCTGAAAGAGTAAATAAAATCTGAAAAGTACAATAGATATTGTGAAAGAGAAAGAAATTGCTCAAAAGGAAAGAACAACTGGGATGAGGGAGAAAAGAAAGAAGGGAAAAAAATGTATATATACAATATAGCTAAGATAATTGCACTACTAATTTCTATTGGTTTATTGAAAGGAATAGTTAACGTTTAACTGTTTGATCAATCTTACATGCCTATATCTGGTTATCTGAGTAACCACTTTGAAGATAGCAATATGTAATACAACAATCATTGTTAATTTCCTATCACCTTGTTTTGAAATTCTGTATTGTTTTTATTGTTTTTGTGTTGTTTTGTTTATGTCTTTGTTTTTGTTATTTTGTTTTTGTTATTTTCTCTTTAAAGTTAAAAAAAATTGTGACAGGGCCTTACTGAGTCATTAAATTACCCAGGCTGGGCTTGAACTTGGGATCCTCCTGCCTCAACCTCCTAGAGTGCTGGAACCACAGGCATATGCTACCATGCTGAGCTTGAGATCAGTCATATTTATGACAGCCTTACCCTCATAACCTACTCACTTCAAAGCCTTCTTTCTTAATACCGTCACCTTGGGGCTGAAGATCTCAGTATATGAATTTGTGGGGAATACAAACGTTAAGTCCACAATACTCCCTTGCTGAATATCTATAATTGTTATATAAACTCAACAAAAATACTTTGCAAAATACTTTTTATGCATCGTTATCATTTGTCTCATTATAATCTCTGATAATTGTAAGTAGAAAATGCGGTGCTTCTGTTAGTGATTGGTTATAATGTAGATATACATGTATAGATATAAATATCTATTAATATTTAAAATGCACATGGCATATCCTTTGATACAGCAGGTCTAACTCCTACAGATATAGTTGTACAAATAGAAAGATAAATGTGTTTTGCATTGGTAATGATAACAAGAAATACAAAACAATATATATCCATAGTGGATTAGGTAAATTAATCATGGTACATTCACACTGTAGGATACCAATTATTAAATGTAATGAGAAAATTGATGTATACTGACATCCTGTTGCCCAGGATATATTTAAAATAATAACCAGGTGGCAGACAGTATACAGAGAATGATCCAACTTCTATTTTAAATCTTCTCCATAATCCTATTACATATTTTGGTGTCACATAGCGAAAAGACCAGAAGATTATTAGAAGGATACCTGAAGACAGTGTGGGTGAGAGTCGTTACTAGGGTTTCTGTGTGTGACTGCAGAGGTCAATTACCTCTAGGGAACGCGACTGGTGCGAGAGAGAATGTCATTCCCTTCCTCCTTCATACACTTCAGAATTCTTTGAGGTTTTATAATGAACAATATTTTAAAGACGTACCACACCCCAATCCCTAGTCCCTGAGATTCTTAAGGAAGTAAGTGTGCCGGAGCATAAAGAATACTTCCAAGTTCAGGAAAATGTCGGGGTTGGGCTCCCAGACCTATTTCTGTTCTGCAAGCAGCCACCAGCTGGCCCTCCCACCAATCCACAGGGCAACACAGTAGCAGCAGCCCCGTGAGGAGAGAACAGAGGCCCCAAAGAAGGGCCATTTGGGGAAGAAAAAGAAAATGTAAATATGTTCTGAAAGCAGATGGTGTCTGGAAGAGAACGTGTGTTTGGCAACAAGAAGGAAATCACAGGGGAAAGAGAAAAAAAGCAGCAAAAAAGAAACAGCCAAAGGAGGTGGTAATTAAGTGCAAAGCTGAAGATTTCCAAGGGATTTTTCCACTTCGGCAAGAGTCAGGCCTCTGGACAATTCTGTGGAAGCACACAGACATTGTTTTTCATTTCTTTTCTTTATTAAAAGTATTCCACTACAGCAATAGCTCTGCACTATGATATCTAGACACTAGTTTGTTAACAATGTTCCAAGTTGAAGTTTTCAAAGAATTTTTCTTTTCTTAACTACAGTTAAAGAAGCCCTGAGAGGCTGATAGCCCTCTCAATCACTAGCATTTGCATATGCTTCCCGGAGTGAAGATGAAGTCACAGGTAGTGTTTAAAGAGTCGTGTACAATCAGCAAGCTATTTGTCTCACCACTTCCCGACATTGTCACTCTTCTCTGGGTTCTGGTGCTTCCCATAGGTGACTGGTAGGTGTAGGCAGGACGACCATAATGTTAAGGGGCCTCTCTAACTATCAAGAGTCATGCCAATTCCCAACCCCTTCCTAGCTTTCACCCATGAACAAACATCTGAAATGTCCAGTAACAAAGAGATGAATTGATAAATGACTTTGCACTGAATTGCTTACTGTTGGAGCTGCTCAGGTTGTTCATGAGCACCTCAGAAATTATGGCTGCTTAAATAAGAAACAGCTATAGGGGCTGCGGGCCAGTTCCCACATGTGGTAGAGGACAGCATCCTTATGCCTGTGTTGACCCCCGCACCTGAGTGATACCAGCGACAGTTCATAGACAGAAGTAAGGAGGGCAGGTTTCGCATTTGATTCCATAAGTAACCTTTTAATGTTGCATACACTGAGTCACAGGCAAGAATATGTTATAATGTCCCCATTATCTGTTCTATCTTTGGGATAAGATATATACCAAGTATAAAACTGAAGACGAGAGGATGATTCTTTTCTAGACATGGTCAAATATTTCTAGGACTTATAAAATTGGGCTTGGGATACAAGTCTACTTTAACAGGGGGATTTTAGATTACATGAGCTCTAAACCTTGCATGAAGACTACTGATATTGCAGATATTTTATAGCAAGCTTGGGCTTAATCTCAGGTTGATAGGTAGAATATGTATATAATATATATTTATGGAATAGTAAATAAGTCCTTTCTAACTAGGTTATATCTCATTTAAACCCCTTGAAAGTAGAATGTTTATGGGTATGTAATTACCTCTCTCAGAAGGGGTTGTTTAAAAACATAATTACAATGTTTTCATCATATATAACAAAATTAATAAGTCCTTGATATCATCTAATTCTCAGTTTATATCAAATTTTCTCAGTTATCTCAAAATATCTTTTTTTTTTTACAATTGATTCATTTGATCCAGAATATCAAAGAGGTCCATATATTGCATTACATATAAATATTTTCTTCATTCCTTAAGAGTGGAGAGGTGGCATGGTGGTGTAATGCTTATCATACCAGCTGAGTCAGAGGGATCTCTGTGAATGTTTGAGGCCGGACTGGACTCCATAATGAGTTCAAGATCAGCCTGAACTACGTAGTAAGACCCTGTCTCAAACAAAACAAAATGTGACAAAACAAAACAACAACAACAACAACACAAAGAATGGAATGGGTCTGAGTGCAGTGATACCTCAATGGTAATAACAACTGACCTTGGTTTCTAAATTCTATTCTCCCCTAAAAGGAACCATAGGTCAATGGGAAAATGACTGATTCCAGAGTTGACATAAAGAAAAGTACCAGATACGTTTGATCATCTTGAGCCAGAAAACAAGGAAGGGCTCAAAGACAAACAGGTAAACCAAACAGACACCAGATTGATGGGGCACCCAAGTTCCTAATCTGAGAAATTTGAGGATCAAAAATAATGATAGTAATTGATTACATACAATTTATTGAATAAGAGAACCCATGGGTCTAACTGACATAAATAAATGAATAAAGTGAAAGTTTGATAAAGAACAAGATATTCCAATATTTCCAAAATGCCTCCTCATAAAATACTTATTCGTTACAAAGAGAAGAGAATGACTTCACAGTGGAGAAGCCCGGTAGGTGCCACCTTAATCAAGTGATCAAAGTGCCTGTCATTAGTAGCGGGACACATCAAAATGATAAACAGTTGACAATAAGATGCAGAAAGGAGAACTCAGTTCAACTCTGTAATGTTAATCACCAGGAAATAAATAAACCCAAAGTGAAGGACAGTCTACATAATAACTGACCTGTAACCATCAGAAATGTCAAGGTCATGAAAGTCATAAGTTGTAAAACTATTTAAGAACAAAAGCAACTAAGAGAAACTTCACAACTAAAGCCAACATGTGACTCTAAACAGGATCCTTTTTTATAAAGGATGTTATCCATACAACTGGTATGCAGTGTTAATTTCCTAATTTTGATGACTGTTATTGTCATCTAAGAGACTGCCCTTATTTGCAGGAAATTCACACTGAAGGATTCGGAGGTTGATGGGCCCTCAGCTTGGTAATTTGCATCACTGGCTCAAGGTTGGGAAATGGAGTTTATGGCATTATACCCAACATTTTCTGTCAGTTTGGTTCAGAATAAGAAAAAGTACATAATAAAAAAATAACTTAAGAAAAGATCTGTCTTCATCAGCTATTTTTCTCTAAACACAATGGATGATCAGAATCTATCGTCAATGTTTACATTTTTAAAATTCATTATAGTAAAAGACACATTGCCATTAATCCCCTTTAAAATATTCTCTCTCACTTCAAACACAGTTATTTATGGTTCTTGCCACTTTTTGAAGCACCTCTGGCAATTGTCTTTCATAGGTGTCCTTACAAGGTGGGATTAAAAAATACAGTTGCTGCTGCTGCTAAGTGCCACCCAATGGACAAGCAAGCTCACAAAAACATTGCAGTGTGTCTCCATCCGCCTTATCCACCGGATCTGGCACCCTGTGCTTCTCATTCTTCTTCAAAGGCAAAATGCCCATGAAAAGTGAGTGTTTTGAATTGATTCAGGATATCCAGGAAGCTACAATAACACAACTGAAGACACTCACAAAGAGGAATTCCAGAATTGCCTTCTGAAAGCGGCAAGAATGATGGGATGTGTGTTTGAAATGGGGAGGGTATTTTGAAGGCAATAGAAATATTTCTTTTATTGCAATTTTTAAAATTTAAATATGCACTGAATTTTTTGTAACACTCCATATAGTTCACATGAGAAGTCAAATAACCACTTGATCTGAAACTTTATTAATTTTCAGAGTAATGGATTGGTGCCACAGAAATTTCCAGTGATGATGATTTTTAAAGTGAACTCAGATATTTTTACATTTGATATGCTTTAATCAATTATTTGATTAGCTGTTTGGTTTCCAAACTATTTCTGTGTCCAACTATGTCCACAAATCTGGTAGTCAGTAATTCATCCATCCCTTCCTTCCTTTCTTCTTTCCTTCCTTCCTTCCTTCCTTCCTTCCTTCCTTCCTTCCTTCCTTCCTTCCCTTTTTCTTTCTTTTACTTCTTTCCAAACAAAGGGTTCCAGGTTCATTGTTTATATTTTCTGCTCCAAATCTGGAATCAGTTTTTTGGATCTTGAAAAACTCAGAGAAGTCCTTCCCTTCCAAACTCACTTAATTTCTTTTAAAAATAGGGAGAACAAAATTCAGAATGATTTGTTTTCCCAACTACCTTGTTGAAGTTTGCCCCTTTTCCCAACCGTCATGCTATGAATACCTAAGGAGAACTATAAAACAAAAAGAGTATACCCTCCTGTGGGTCAAATTCTATTCTTGGTACAGAAGACACAGCAGTGAACATGGGATCAACCTTATGAGAATTACCATCACAAGATAAATAAGTAGGTTATAAAATATAAGGAAAACAAAGCAAGAAAGGGCAATGTAGAAGGAGATAAAACTTTAAATAAAGGGTTCCAGGGTGGGCCCCTGTTGACTGATTGTGTCAACTTGAGTTAGTAATGCCCAACTACATTGGCTCAGCATGGTTCTGGGTGTGGAAGACCCACCCTAGGGAAGATTATCCCCATAGTGGTATAAAAGGGAAATGAAGGAAGAATTGATTCTGTTTTCTTCAGAGGAACTCCAATCTTTGCTTTCACCTTGGACAGGAGACTTCCTGTCTTCCAGTGTAGACTCTTCAGCCTCCAGCACCAACCTTTCAGCCTTCCATTGTAGACCCTTTGGCCTCACATGGAACACTACACTGAGCTCCAGGCCTTTCACTGGATCCTTTGGATCTCTGGTGCATAGACAGCCCTTTTGCACTCTTCCACACCTGACTCTGGGCGACCACTGTAAACCAATCTTATAAACTTTTATAAATTTGTATATCTTGTATTAAATCTGTTTTCTCTAGTAAGCGTGCATGGGTACACCACCCTGAGAAGATAACATTTGAGCAAACACTTGGAGGAGGTAAGAGAATTAGCCACATGTTTTCTCAGAGGAAGATTTCCAGGCAGAGGAAACAGCTCTCGTGATGATCTTGAGGTGTGAATGTGCTTTCAGTATTTGCGAAATTGTAAGGTGGCTACTGTGGCAGAGTGAAATGAGCAAAGTGAAGAGAGGTGAGAAGATCCAAGATATAATGTGAGAGTCTGGTAGACAGAGCACTTAGGGCCTGATAGGTCATTTTGAGGATGTAGGCTTTTACTCTGGGATGACATGGGAAATCTTGTCTGGTTTCTGGGAAGATAAATGCACTTTACCCAACTTATATTTTAACAAGATTGCTTTGGCTACTGTGTTTAATACAGACACAGATAGCAGTTAGGAAGCTATTGTAATAATCTAGATATAAGATGATGGTCACTAAGACAAGGGTGATAGCAGCAGAGGAGGTAAAAAGTCACCATATTATGTATGTCTTTTAAAAGTAGCGACAACAGGATTTAACGAAGGTGCAAAAGAGAGGCAGTAATCTCTAGATACAGGTGCAAATAAAAGAGAGGAGTCAAGGGTAATCCTTAGAGTTTAGGCCTGAGCCACTTACAGGGCAGAGGGTCCATCAACTGACATGGTGAAGAATGTGAGAAAAGTAGGTTTGGGAGAAGTGGCTCAAAAATTTAGATTTGGACAAAGTAAGCAGGAGATGTCCCTTAAACATCCAAATGGAGATTCCAAGTACTTGGCTGAATATACAGTTCTGAAGTTTGTGAGACTGGTGTAGGATGGAGATGTACACTGTATTTAGGCATTGTGACAGGCAGATTAATGTTCCTCCAAAGACATCCATGCTCTAATCCTTAGCACCTGAGAATATATTACCTTAAATAGCAAAAAGGACTTTGCGGACATAATTAAGGGTATATAATCAGTAGTGAGATACATCACAATGATAGACCACTTGACTTGGAATGGGAGATTGTCTTCAATTATCTGGATGGACCCAACCTGATCATGTGGCTTCTTAAAAGTAGAGAAGTTCTCCCAGCTGTGGTCAAAGGAAGATCAGAGAAATAAGACTTTGCTGGCATTGAGAAGAGAAAGGGGCCATAAGCTAAGGAATGTAGGCAGTTTCTATAAGCTGGAAAAAGCAAGGAAAAGAGTTCTCCCCTAGGGAGAATTCCTTCAGAATGGAATGCAGCCCCTCTGGCAGGTTGGTTTTAGTCTAGTGAGAGCTATGTCAGACTTCTAAGCTACAGAATTGTAAGCTCATAAATTAGCACTGTCTTGTCAAATTATTTTTGACAATTTGTTTCAGCAACCACAGAAAATGAATGCTGGTATCATCAATAAATAAGATATTTAAACCCATAAAATGCAATGATTCAAGACAGAAGAGGTCTTGGGACTGAGCCATGGGGTATTTGAATATTAAGTGAGGGAAATGAGGAAGATCCAGCAGAGATGACTGAAAAGCAAGATAGGAGAAAAGCAGGAGTGAGTGGGGTCCTAGATGTCAAGTGAAGAATCTGTGTCATCTATTGCAAGTAGGATGAGGATCAAATTAGGAAACAAGACAAACAGAACATGGAAAGCTGTGTGTTCAGGTCAGCTATTCCACAGAAGGAAGAGAGCAGACCCTAGCACTCACCACTCAAGCCATAGATATAGGAGAGACACTAAATGCTAGCCACATAAACTGCTGACTACTTCATACACAAGGACTCTGGCCACTAGCAAACTTGACCCAACTAGCATCCTGGAATGCTTCCAATCGGGTCTGCTCTCTTTACCCTTGGAGAAGAAACAGTGTGAAAGTTGGGAAGAGGGAGGAGGGATAAGGACAGAGAAACAGGAAGAACTCCCAACTTTCTCTTTCAGACCCAAATTGTCATCTTTCCTTCACCATCCAAGAGTCTTAGCCCTCTAAGTTTCTTACTTACTAGAAGTCACATGCCCTGAACCCTAGAGAATTAATGTAGTACAAGACCAGTGTTATGGCTAGGTCCCCCTGGCAAAGCCTCATGTGGTCATAAGTGGGGAGTTTCAAAGGTAGCTGGATTAGAGAGTGTGAATGTGGATTAAGGGTATGAAATGGGATTAAGGGTGCCCCACCCTGAGTGTGGGTGTCACCAATCAATAGGTCCATAGACTAGATGGACTCTCAAGAGACAGAAAGAAGGCAGGCCTGCTGCTGGTTCAACTTGCTGCTTTGCTATCTCCTACCTGCTTACCAGGATAGTTGCTCTTCTGTGATGCCCCTCTTCCATGCCACCCCACCTTGGAGCCAGCTGACTATGGAATGAAACCTCTACAAATTGTGAGCAGAAACAAACCTTTCCTCCTGTAGCTTTGTGTGTTGGGTATTTTGTTTCAGCAACTAGAAAAGTAACTAAGACAATGAGGAAATAGTTTGAGAGGATAAGACACAACCGCATCAACATTACAATATTGTAATTCCAGTACCTGACATTTCATGCCAGCCATAGCTTCAGACAACCTTTGGTGTTTTGCCTTCCTTTACTTAAAACTCAAGTGTTAGGCAGTCTTCTATAAAAGACAGATTGAAGTCATATGAGGAGGATTCCTGTGGTCTGAGACAAATAGAGCCCTTCTCACATTACTTCCCACTCAGTTTTTTGTTTACCTGTTCATCTTCTCCACTAGATTTAGAAGTCCTCAAAGAGGTGAGAGTGTGTCATTTTATCACTGAGTTACAATAACAACAACTCATGAGTTTCCCCTTCATTAAACTTGTCATAGTGTCAGACATGGTGGTTATTGCTTGCAGGCATTTAATCTTTAGGCAAACCTACAAGATGAGTATTGTTTATTCCACTTTTCAGATAAAGAGATTGGGATGCAGAAAGTTAATTCATTTACTTAACAGTCAGATTAAGGTAGACAGTTACACAGCAGTCCATTGCACAAATCTCTTGGCCTCTGTCTTTCCATGGTCTTTACAGCTCAAGACCTAAGGCAGTGTCTGACACACAGAGAACTCAGTACATGTTTGCTAAGTGAGTTATTGAAGAAGATTTTCCCATAAGGCTCTCCCCAGCTGAATTCCTGACCAAGAAAACCTAGCCTACCTCGAAGACAGGCAGGCCTCAGCAGCCCAGGAATGTCTGGTGATATGTACTGTCTTATTGCTAAGTTGGATAGATAAGCTACTTATACTCTGATACTTATTCTATGCCAGTCAGTGCATCCCTGGAAGGTATGACAAAATGCAACCCTAACTTACAGCTGTGATTTCGAGCTATAGGGAATGGAGGGAAGGAGGGAGGAGGAGAATTGGCATAGTTTTATGTCAACAGCTTAGGACATTAATGGTGAACTTTTCAGAAATGAAGCGCCCAAACTGGAACCCCACACACACTTATTTATTGCAAAGTGCCAACAGTGCAATTAAACCTGAATGCCAAAGTTTTAATTTGAAAAAAGCATTCATACATTAACATCTTTTGTCTTAAAAGAAAAGCACAAAAACACATGTGCCATAGGTTCACCACTACTCACTTAGGATATTTTGTCCATTCCCTATAGCAGTGCATTATATGTCACAAATTATTCAGCTGATATTATAGTAAAAGCATGTGCAGATAGCATATTTTACAATCCAACGGCCTCATAAAATTACATCATTACAAATTAGAGTAACGAATAAACATACTGCAAATGCATATAGCCCTACCTTCTCTGGAACCATAACGGCCTGTTCTTTTTTAAAGGAAGATGGTGTTTTCCTTATCACTATCAATAAAGGGAATGTTTTCCAAATTAATAAAGTTCATACATCCTAGAGTTTAGATGCTTAAGAAATGAAGAATTGGAAATCAGAAAATGATTTAGGTTTCACAAGTGGCTCATCATGCCCTGAAAGATTATTTCTCCTTTCAGTATTCCAGTTTTTCTAGTCAGTTAAAAAACCTACATTATGAAACTTCAGAACAGCTTCTGATTTTTTAAGAGCAAGTACTACACACCAGAAAGATGGTTATAGCCCATCTCAAAACAGCCATTTAGAACTGAATCTCAAATTCACGTTTGTGATCCATAATTGTTTGTAGTTGACCAGGAAGGTAAGATAAATTATTGAGCAGGTCTAAGATCAGTCGCTGCCCTTGGTCTAGACCTGATTATATTCGCAATTCCCATGGTATTCCCAGCTTGCCCAGTTTGGCAGCCAAGGCCACCAGTAATCCTGAGTAGCTTTAGAATCTGAATAAATCACATATATTAGGGGTCTGTTGAGACCACCAGAAACTCAATTTATTTGTGGCCTGAGACAAGATTTTTATTGCTTCTCAGATTAACTGCTTAAAATGTTTTGCTTTTGTGCCTCAGGGGTGTTAGGTTGATGTATGAGGCAGGGAGATTATTAAATCTTCGGTGTCTTCCAAAGATGTAAATTAAACTACGGCACCTCCTTAGCCACCTTCCTGGTACACGCTGGAGATTTATTATTAACTTGTCACTCTTTCATGTTCATCAAAACAAGTAGCACAATGATTAATTACTCCTATTTATTTAAGGGTACTTGTCTTTCCAACATTTTGTAGACAAGATATTACAGTCCCCTGATTTCTTTACAGACATGTAGCATGAGGACTTCTAGAGGACTAATAGTTTCCATGGATATATTTGAAAGAAAGGTAGCACACCTAAGTCTACACTGTACTAGGAGTGTTAAATGAAGTTGCAATTCACTTTGGCTTCGCTGCCTGGTCACTGACATCATGCTGGCTGATTCTGTTCCTTTGGACATCTTCCAAAGACTTTGAAGAGGTCCAACATTACATGGACATAATCTGTAAAATTACCTTCTCAATCCTGTTACAATTCAACAAAGACAACATTTATTAGTTTCCCTATGACAAGCAGCAAAGTGCAACATTCATTTATTTTTTCATATACAATATTTACCTAATGTCTGCTATGTGCCAGTAATGGTACTAGGCCAAAATATGAACAGTTCTTGCCCTCGTGGGCTTCATAGCTTTGTTACTTCCCTTCTTAAGGCATTTGTCTCTCCATTTCATGAACAGGGAGGAGAAGGAGACAGTGAGAAGCTGGAAAAAGAGGGGGAAAATCACAGGCCCCTCCTTCTCAGGTAAGTTTGCATGAAATAGCTATTAACTGGAGACAGGTTTAATGGGACATCTGCCAGATCCCTCTCCCTGTTCTGACCCAGTGTGGGTCTGCAGGACTCACCTGCATTGAAACCACAGCATTTTATCTCTCTTTTCTCCCTTGCACTGATCATCTGACAGACGATCTGGTTTACTAAATAATCATGGAAGCAGGAAGCTTTCAAATAAGTTTTGTGCGCATGGCTGCCTGGGCTCTGCTCGGCCACAAGAAAATGTTAGGTTACCAGTTCAAATTGTAGGATAATCATCCTAAAAGATATGTTTCTGAGAATATCCTTATATCTTTTAAAGTATTTTAAAATAAATTCCTGCCATCATATCATTGCACTTCATCAGAATGTGCTATCTTTTAAAATTAAAAATTTAAAAACAAACATTGCAATTATAACCTCACTGCAGTGTCTAACAAAAGCACATTAATTCTTTAATAACTTCTAATTTCTAGGCCACATTCAAATGTACTTGATAGTCTAAAAAATATCTTTCTGGATTGAAAAGGGATCCAAACAAATCTATACATTAGATTTGTTGGGGCATCTTTCAAGTACACCTTTTTCCCTATGTGTTTTTCAGTACCAACAAAACAATAGCCAATATTTGATTTTTATCTAGGAAGAAACCTCACATTTGTTCCTGGCTAATTTTCATTATGTAATATTTTCAAAGACAAATGACCAATGGACTGGGTGGTCACATAATTTATCATTAAAATGAGGAAATTCCTGAGTGGAAGGTGGTACTATACTAATTATACTGGTATGAACCAAAGCAATACTCACCCATCCAATGAAAGATAGTAGGGGTGAAAAGAAAGATCAGGTTTCCAGACTCCACTTGGGAACTAGAGAGCTAGAAAGAATGACCTTCTTACCCTTACAATTTTTTTTTTAAATGTTGAATAGTAAGTTAACAATTTTCTTGGATGCATCGGCGAGTTGAAGTCAAGGAAATACTAACTATCCTCAAAATCAGAGGACAGACAAGTGCCTGGAGGGAGACACAGGACGTAAGCACTTGTTTTTTGGGACAGGGGAATATTACTCAGAAGGACTCCCATGGGACTGTTAACAGGCTGAGTATTGACTGGTGACAGAAATAGCTCCAGAGGCACAGGAGTTCATACCACGCACAGGTTTCTCACTACAGCCCCTAGTGAGTTCTCACAGACAACATGGCAGGAGTCCTAAGAAATATCCCTTAGGAGAGGAGTGGCAGCTGTTTCAGAAAGAGCCTGGAGGCTTGTGCTTAGATACTGCTCCCCACTGCCCCTATTTAAAAAAATGAAACTCAGGGGTTCAGAGAGTAAGGGCAACATATACTCACCCCGGGGCACTGCTGAACTGCCGCTGCAACTTTGGGAAGAAAATATCACAAAGCATTTACAAGTCAGGGAGGGCCAGAGTACATGATGGGCTCAGAACTATCACTGGGGAGCGACAGGAGCACTAAAAAAGCCACACATCTGAGAAGAGACACCAGCCTGCTAACTGAGGCCTAGCCACAAGAACAGAGAACATCTCTTTTACCTGCCACCACCAGCGTAAGAAGCATCCCATGATAACAGGAGACTACCACTGAGCAGGACCATGCAGAGAAGTCTGAATTAGTGCAAAAAGGCAAGTATAAAGCCAAGGATAGGCTGGGCATTGACAAAAGCCTTCACAGTGGATAAACCTGTCTCCATTTGAAACACATTTTGCAGGAGGGATCTGAAGCCCCTGGTACACTGAGGAGAGCTCTAAGAACAACAATCCCAAAGTCACCTCGACTCTTGTCCAGATTGACTCACAGCCTACACAAAAAGTCTAGAAAAATTAACAACGTGTCTATTTGCAGACATGAAAACTGTTCACTTCAATCTATGTTCCCTGTATCCAAATCAGTATGGAGATTCGTTTAAAAACTAAAACTAGAAATTCCGTCTGACCCAGCTATTCCCCTTCTAAGTAGGTATCTTCCCCAAAGAATTAAAGATATATGCATGCTCATGTGTATAGCAGCACAATTCATCACAGCTAAATCTTGGAAGCAGCCTATATGTCCATCAGCAGATGAATGGATAAAGGAAATGTATTTACACACGGTGGAGTACTCTCCCCTGTGAAGGGTAAACTTCAGTGGTTTGTAGGAAAATGGGTACACTTTGAGACCATAATGTTGAGTGAAATAAATCAAACACACAAGCTTAAATATCGCATGCTTTCTCTTATATGAGAAACCCAAAACATGTATAAAAAGCAAAATAAGAGATACACAGGAAACAGAGGGATAGCTCTTGTGCAAATGGGAGGGAAACCAAGAGATGAAGGTAAGGAGGGCAGAGGGGTGGGGAAGGGGATGAAGAAAGAACTGAGATGTTGTGTACATGTACCAAACCCCAGGAGGAACGTAACCATTATGTACTAATAAAAACAACTGAAAAAACATATGTGGTGCACAAAACATACAGCAAGACACAAAATCTCAAAGAAGCAGGCTCTTTTATGATACTGCTGTTGGAATTATCAGAGAGAGAATTTAAAATTGCTGTAAAAATATGCCTGTCCTCAATAAAAGAACTGGACAGCACTCATTGTCAGACAGGTAATTTTGGCAGAGAGGTGAGAAGTGAATTTTAAAATATCAAATAAAACTTTATTTAATTATAGAATGGAGTCTAAAGGGTAAAAAATAAAATGAAAACATATGCTGTTAGTGATAACAAATAAAATTATCTAAAAAGGTGAAAGAAGCAGAGGAGTGTATAGAAAGTAGAAAACTTTGCTGGTTGTTTTAGTGGGGTCAATAAAGAATGATAAAATTTTAAATTAAATGCTGGGGGAAGAACAGGTAAGCCAGAAGAATAGGCTATATCTAATTATAATATTGTTTATATAATAAATTAATAGTATCCAAAAATTTAGAAGTCTAGGTGTATTATATAAAGGTATTAGTACAAAGGTAAACTGTTAGGATCATTTGCACATTTGTTCTAACTACTGAAATAAATGAGAAAATGGCAATAAGGAGAAAATGAAAGAAAAGAAAAACAAAACATGCAAAATAAAAACAGACCACATAGTATATAAATAAGAGAATATCATTATGACAAAATTAAGAACGAAAATAAATGTAATAGACTTTATTCATTCATTAAAAATACATTGTCAGATTGACTTCCCAGTAAAATCCAATTCTATGTTATATGTATAAGATACCTAAAAGAAAAACATTCATAGAGGTTAAAAATTTTTAAACAGACAAAGGATATCAAACAAGCACAAAAGAACCCCACAAAGGTATTGATGCACACATACGTGCACACACATTCACACATGCACACACACAAACACAATAAACAATTGAAAGAGGAACATTTTGTAACGCTAAAGTCTACACATAAACATAAACAGTGTCAGGTTCAACTTGGGCATGACTTTCCCAGTACCCAACCTGTTTTTCAGCAGCTGCCTTGTTCTCAGCAAAAACCCACAGCCCAGCACCAGTGCTGCCCTTGGCAAACACAGGACAGGAGGTTGTAAAGAAGAAATTAAGGCAGAGCACGGACACTTCCCAGAACCGGGACATCTGATAGCACCCATATATTTGCACTGGATGCTCTGAGAACTTTGACCACTGATGTTGGCTCAGACCTCCTCACATAATGTCCCTTGCCAGGAGCCCCCCTCCCACTTCAAGCTCCATAAAAAGCCCCACTTTTCGTTGTTCCCCGTGGATGGTCTTTTCGCCCTTCATCTGCTTGCACCTAGGTATATTAAATCTTGTGCCTCATTGCCTTCATGGAAGCCTGTCAGGAGGTCTCTGACTGACACTGTTTGTTACAATAAGCAAAGAGGAACATTTTGTAATGAATTGTAGTCTCTAGCATTCCAAAATGTTCCCCTTTCAATGCTTATTGTGTACATTTGTGTGTGTGTGTGTGTGTGTGTGTGTGTGTGTGTGTGTGAATAAGGACAAAAATGTGTAATAGGTATTGTGAAATAGGAAGAAAATACTGAAATGGAAATGGGAACTAGGCAGGGGGAGGGGAGAGGAAGCAAGGGAAGAGAAAAAAAGAGGAAAAAAGGAAAGAAATTTTTGTAAATAAGGAGGGGAAGAGGGGTTGAAGGGAGAGAAGGCGAATGGGAAAAAAGAGGAATCGATATGTCACGGCAAGGTACAAATTCCTTATGATGAACGTAATCATTATGTATATCTAAAATGTACCAATAAAATTAATGACAACAGGAAACAGAAAAACGAATAATTAAACCAAAAGGCTGGCCCTTTGAAAATGAACCAACAAAATTGAAATATTTAATTTTTAAAAGATGAAGAAAGCACAAACACATAAAAAAGATCAAAGAAATTTTCTACAAAAAAATAAAAGTCTAGAGAGCCAGTGTTCCAGGAGCGGCTAGACACCTGGGCTCGAGTCTGTGCTCGCCCACACTGCCACGGTTCCCAGCTGAAACGCGCGGAGAGAGCCAG
>NW_004955484.1:3991819-3993440 GCF_000276665.1 Chinchilla lanigera
AGAAGCCACTTTGAAGATATCAATATGTAATACAACCACCATTGTTAATTCCCTACCACTTTGTTTGTAACTCTGTGTTGTCTGTAGTGTGCTTGTGATATGTTGTAAAATGTTGTATATCTGTTAATGTTTCCCTCCTTTTATCTTTAAAATAAAAAAATAAAAGTCTAGATTAAATAACATTTTAAGAATATATGCCAAAACTGATGCTAAAAAAGAAAAAGCTCTAAATAGATGAATTAAAAAAAAAAAAGAAATATAGGAAGTCATAAAAGAGATCTCCTGCCAAAAACACACCAGAATCAGCTGTTTTCACAAAGAACTCTACCAAATGTTTAAAGATCAGATGATGTAAATACTAAACTATTCCAGAGAAAAGGGAAAAAAAAGTCCAGCTTACTTTTATTAGGTCCATTTAACACTGGTTCTAAAACAAAAGGTTGCATAATGCATACACAAAACTATAGCCTCAATCTCATAAATATTGATTCAAATATTTTAAACAAATGATTAGCAAAAGGAATCTAGCACCCATCATGATCAAATACTAATTGTGAACCATGTGAGTGATTCCCTATTAAGATATCAATTAATTGTATACATTTAATACAATGAATTGATGTCTGTTAGTTCCATTACCATATTAATAGAACTAAAGAGAAAAACATTCAATCCTATAGTTTTAAAAATGGAAAACTTTAAATACATATTTTTAAAACCTAAAAATTAGGAATTACTATCACTTTAATATAGTAAAAGTAGCAAACTAAAAAACAAATCGGTAGCTCATATAAAGAGGAAACACCAGAGCAACAGTTTGGAATGTGGCCCATGGACTCTTTGAAGGGTTTGCATATGATGAAATGATAAAATCGATACCTTATTGTTTCCTTTCATAATGTTAATAGTCATGTTGAAGATGCAAAAGCAGTAGTAGACAAAACACTGACACCTAACACAAACCGAGATAGTAGCACCAGCCCAATAGGCATTGTGTTTATCACACATGCTCACAGTGGGAGGAAAGAGCATTTTTACTTAAAAATGCCCTTGATAAAATTGTAAAAAAAAAAAAAGTCTTAATTTTATTGTCTCTTTGCAGTACCAGGGATCGTATCCAGGGCTTTCTGCATGTCAAGTAAGGGTTCTACAGTGAGGTACGTCCCCAGCCCAGTTTTATTAAGCCTCGACTTTGAAGGACATGTATTTTTATATTTCTGATAAGGAAATGGAAAGTACCTAAAGCTTCTGCTGCATAAGAACAGGAAAAGCAAGAAAAGCATTTGTGCAATTGGGTCACAAACCCAAAGTATACAATTCCATGGAACACTATTTCTATTTAAAAGAACAACTGGCAGACAATCTATATTCAGGCTTGAGTATTTGGCAGTTGCTTTATCTAAAATGAATGAAGTGAACTGTTGCTTCAAAGAAAACAACTGCCAGCATTCGTTACCATGATAAAATTTGAACATTCAAGTAAAAATTAGAACTTTAGAAAACTTGCACTTACCACCCTGAGCAATACTTAGATTTTTCTGATATCAGTGGTGATATTTAAACATGTGGCTGGGCATGGTGGCGCATGCCTGTAATCCCAGTACTTGGGAGGCTGAGGCAG